>NC_056741.1:1648544793-1648632293 GCF_019279795.1 Protopterus annectens | reverse complement strand
AATAATAAAATATATATGTTCCATTTTTAATCAGAACATGTTGTTAGTCTTCTGTTTTATGCATACAGAAAATGCATTTATCTAAAAGATTAATTTCACTTAAGACTGCTTGTTATTACCTGCAGCTTTAGTAAAGCTAGTCATCATAATCCAAGCTCAACTTTTGCCTCTTGGAGGAGCTTGTTATTTGAATGCAATAGTTAAAAAGGAAATCTAGTTTTAGGAAACTCTTCACTGGCAGTATACAGAGTCATTTCAATATTATGGTTTATTGAGACTTAATGATGAAGAGTGCGCATCTGGGAGTGCAAGATGGCCGCCATTCTGTAAGCACTGCATATCTACAGCTCTTCAAATATCCGGAAGAAAATCTAACCCTGAGGACATCCCATGAGTTTTCTTACATTAATTTGTGACTAAAATTAAAACTACTACAGTTGATTATCGCTTGAGAGGTGAATGAACATGAGGAATTAAACAAATCAACAGGATTAGAACTGATTGACTGTCTGACTCTGAACAGAGAACTAAACAAAGGAACTGTCTGATCAGTAACTTGGCTTATTTACTATTTAGTTATAATAAGTACTGCATCGCTTTACAATGTCAAAAGAAGACAAAAATATGGAAACAACAACAACTAAAACCAAATTATCAGAACTTCAATCACCAGAAAAAGATTTAACTTTGAAAAGGCAGAAGATCACAAAACAGCAGGAACTTCTAAAATCAGGACTGAAACATAAACTGGATCAGCTGGCTAATATGGAAGATATTAAAACTGCTCTGTTACCCATCCAAGTAGCTTTGAAAGAACTATCTAATCATGTACAATCTTTTGGTACTACATGCAGTCAAATTCTAGAAAGGATGGATAAAACAGAAGCCAGAATATCTGAGAACGAAGACAGAATAACACTGCTTGCTAAAAAAAAACAGACATTCATGACCTAGATATTCAGTTTATGCAAGATAAAATTCTGGACTTGGAGGCATGATCCAGGAGGAATAATATAATTATCAGAGGGATACCAGAAACTATTCAATATAATGATTTAATTTCAACTATCACACAAATATTTGCAACATTGTTCAATGACTCTGATATGGCTAAACAAATAGTAATAGAGAGAGCTCATAGAGCTCTCAGAGAAGCTCAAGCTTCAAATATACCTAGACCAGTATACGTTAAAATACTTAACTACCAAGACGTAAACAAAATAATACTAACTGTAAAAAAGAATGGAGGTTATATTATGTGGCATAATAATAAAGTTTCCATGGCTCAGGATTTACCATTACAAATAAGGCAAGCTAGACAAGCACTATCTGCATATTGCAAGTTTCTCATCGAAAAACACATTAAATTTCAAATGAAATACCCTAACACATTCATTTTTACAGTCAATGGTTCCAAATATTCCATATCTACAAAAAAAGAAGCAAAAGTTACCTTTTTAAAGATTTTTAAGTCTCTTCCTGCTTCAGAAGCCTGATCTGACCATCCAGTCCGACTGCCATAACGTGGATACTTGGATTTGCTTGTTGCTAGGACTCGAGGCTTCTAAATCCTTTGTTTGTCCTTTAGTGCACCAGGCCTCTTGGAAAGCATTTCATTTTTTTTTTTTTACAGCTCCTGATTGTCTACGAGGATCTTCCGAAATTTTATGGCTTCTACGGACTGTGCTCCTTCACGAATCAACAGGAAATCCTTCTGCCGCTGCTGAGGGTCCGTTTTCGATGTGGCACTTCCGGAAGTCCGTTCGCTTAATGGTTTCCCCGTCGTGAAGTTGGGGACAAGCTTACAAGATCAGGAATCAGCAATTCAGTTTGGAAGAAGGGAAAAGTTATTTAGACTGCAATTTTGATATTCGTGGACATTTAAAGTATGTAAGGTGTATTTAGTTATCCAAAGTAAGCTCTGAATTCATTCAGATATGCAAACAATTTAGTTCATGTTGTAGATGCTTAAAATGTGTTAATTAAGTGATTGTTTAGAGGAAATACAGCCTTTAACATAATTTTAATAGCTGAAGATAGATTTAATGTGTGTCGCATTTAGTTTTTTCAGGAATATCATGCTGAATGTTGATGTTGCTAATAAGCTTATAGAATATTTCATTGCTGCTATGTTCTAATATTGTAAATGGTTAGATAATGAGATGGTCTATGAAGGGGTATTTAGCAGTTAAAGAGACCGTGAGATGTTACACTGTTGGTTCTTCAGGAATGTGAGGGAGGTTTTGGTTATGTATTAATATCTTAATTTAGGGTATAACATATATAAGTTAGTGTCTATTTTAAGTATACAATCTAGTTTAATGATATTAGTATAGTTAGGGTTAACATAAATGTAGTTATTATATTGTTGGTTCTGACTATTATGAGAAATATAGTACTTAAGTGTTAAGTATTTACTTTTCTTTAGTTTCTCTCTCAAGTGATAATACATCCGGTGAATTATCTTTAATTTAACAATTCTACTGTTTAACATGGTTTAGTGTCTCATATTTGATTACTCTAGATTTAAATGTGGTTGTAGATATCTTATTGAGACACAACCAGTTATTATAAGTAAACAAACATTTGAGATTTATCAGAGAAGAATAATAGTAACTGTATGTGTAGTTAAGACCATTTATTTGATATGTTTAACTAAATAGTTTGTTCAAGAGGAGTAGATATCTATCAGTGTTTATTAGGGAATGTTTTGGTTAGTCTTTGTAGAGTTAGATATAGCTTTTATAGGTTTTTGCATGACTTTGACGTTATATTTTTTAAGGTAAAGAATAGATATTTAGTAAGGTTATTTACCCATGAAATTCTTAATGTTGTAAAGAACCTATGTATGTCCTGGTCCAGGGAATAGTGAATAGGCACTGGTGTGGGACGGGATTTCGAGATTGCTTCCAGACAATATATATTGTGCTAGTATATTTGAATTTATTACAGTTTCTCAATTTTAAAGTATACTTAAACAAATTAAAGATCTTAGTATGCGGATAATAGATTCATGGAATACTAAAGGTCTCCAGAACATGAAAAAAATGTAATTATTTTTTCATTTATTTCTCCAGACAAAGGCATATTTTATTTTACTGCAAAAAACCAATTTGACTAATGACCAATGGGCAGTTATTAAGGATAAGAAATGGATTACAGAGGTAATAGCTTCAGAAGGGACAACTAATAGTGCAGGAGTTGCTATCATTATTAAAAGTCAATATCAAGAGAAAATTCTAGATTCTAAAATAGACAAAGAGGGAAGATGGTGCTATGTGATTTTTTCATCTATCCTTTATGATAAACCTGTCTTACTTCTTAATATATATGCCCCGTGTACCAATCAACAACTTTTTATAGCATCACTTTATTTTATCCTTAATCAATATAATAATTATTATATAATAATAGGAGGGGATTGAAATACGTATCAAGATCCCAAATTGGATAAATCAAGTTCACACAGGTCTTTCAATAATCAAGCAGTAATAGCATTAAAGGAACTTAAAGAAGATTTTCAACTATATGATCCTTTTAAATATACAAACAACCAAATAAATACAACTAACCACATTTTTTTCAAGTTGTCACAAAATGTGGTCTAGGATAGATTTTTTTCTTGATTTCAGATGTACTAATTAATTTAGATCCCTGTGTATCCATACAAGCTCGACACTTATCGGATCATTCTAGAATCAATTAAGTTTTAACAAAGACATTAAAAATAGTCTACGGCATAAAGGTTATAATTGGTCTCTAAATCCGAATTTATTAAATAAAGAAGAAATAATCCATGAAATTCAAGAGACTTTTAATCTTCTACTAGTTAACTTTTCTAAACAGCGACATCCACCTGCTATAGAATGGGCGACAACCAAAGCACAAATAAGGGGAACTTTTCTTCAAAAAGCTACTTATTATAAGAAAATACAAATTAGAGACATACAAGAACTGGAATCTAAAATTAAGTTATTTGATCAGGACTTAATTAGGAATTATAACAAACAAACTGAAACTGAATTATTAAAATGTCAAAAGGATCTGTTTTTGCTTCAAAATAGTAGGTTGTCATTTCATGAACATAAAATACTGGTAAAATATGCCAATCATATTCAGACCCCATCGAAAGCATTGGCTCGTATCATTAATCAATCGAAAATACCTTCTCAAATTCCTGAAATACAGTTTAACAATAAAAGATATACTAATACTGAAGATATTATGAATACCTTTGAATTAATATTCTCTCAAATGTATGGTGATCATCAGGGATTACTTACAAATAAGATTAACAATAATTTTCTGCAGAAGAGTATCTTTCCGAAAATTGGTGATGAATCTCATGTGGGTTTAATTAAGCCAATTTCCTCCGAGAAGATAAAAGATACAATTAATAATTTGAAACCCCATAAAGCTCCAGGACCAGATGGTCTGACTGCAGAGTTTTACAAAACCTTTTGTGATATTCTAGGTAAAATACTTCAGCATATATTTAATTATATAATCAACAATAAAATTAATGATCCACACTTTAATGCTTCGAAAACAATTCTTATACCTAAAGAAAATGCAGATCTTCAAAACCCGGATAACTATAGACCTATTTCATTTTTAAATATAGACATGAAAATTATGACCTCTATTTTAGCTAATAGATTGAAAAATGTAATAAATTTAATAATATCTAATCAACAAGCTGGCTTTATAAACGGCAGACAAACTACTGATAATACGTTATCACTTCATACACTAATTTCTTATGCCAGTCATAGAAATCTTAATGTTTACACACTCATAATTGATGCACAAAAAGCTTTTGATAGAGTTAATTTTAAATTTTTGTTTGATATTTTACCATACTTCAATATACCCCAAGACTTTATTTTAACATTAAAAAAATTATATAATAATCCTTATACAACTTTATACATTAATAAAAACTCTTCTAAAACAATACAAATTAAGAATGGAACGCGTCAAGACTGTCCGTTATCTCCTATATTATTCAATTTATACTTAGAACCATTATTTTTACATATTAGGCAAAATATATATCATAATGCCCCAATAATCTATGGTACTAAAATATCCATGGCTGCTTTTGCTGATGACCTTAATATTTACTGTACGATGCCTGTTTCAGATACCAAGAAAATACTAAAAGCAGTGGAAGATTTTGCAGAGATATCTAATTACAAAATAAATCTTAGAAAAAACAATTTATTTCCTTTAAAAATGCCTAAACCCTTTTCGCTTTTACCATTGGTAGGTCAGTTAAAATCCAAAGAAAAAATAAAATATTTGGGTATTGTTTTTTCCACAGATAATAGAATTTTTTATGTGAATAATATTAAGCTGATTTGGGATCATATATGGTCTGATTTAAAAAGATGGAATAATCTGAAATTACCAACAATGGCAAAGGTTTCAATCATTAAAATGAATGTACTCCCCAGAATGTTATATATTTTTCAAGCTTCTCAAGTCTCAATTTCTAAGAAATTCTTTAAACAATTTTTTACGGAATTAGCTAAATTTGTATGGGAGCCTAAGAAAACTAGAATATCTTATGATAAATTGATGACTCCAAAAAATAAGGGAGGTTTAGACTTACCTAACTTTGAGTTATATTATTTAATAATAAATTCTAATAGACTCTTAAGAGTGGCTAACTTTGATATATTCAGTAGTAAATGATAACCTAAGTGGATGGATCTGAACTATAAACATGCTGTTAGTTTGGGTATTAACTCTAAGGTATTACCCTTTTCACAAAAAGATACCTTCAAATTGTATGCTTTGATGGAGCATATTAGAGTATGCATAATATCGTTACAAAATTTGTTTCAATCTTTAAATCTCTTGCAATATATGTTGACTTTCCAACCCTTTCACAAGAATCCGAATCTAAAAATCAATAATCAATTGATAGATCTTAAAAAATTTCCACTTATAGTTAATCTAACTGTACTTGATTTATACCCTTATCTTGGTATCTCAATACAAGACACGTTAAAAGAAATGAGCTTTCCTAAATCTTATTTAATTATAATGAGACAATTAAAGGATCTTTCCATAAGTTATTTTAATGATTTCAGAATTAAGGAAGAAGATTTAACTAATTGTTCAAATTTATGGCAAACTCTTATGCAGGACTCTAAATATATAACGTCTACATATAATCTGGTAAAAGACTTGAAATATAAAAACCAAATACTCTTGTCAAAATACTGGAAGGATAAAATAGCACTGATTGATGATAATAAAATATTAAAAGCAATTAACCTAACTTTAAAATCAGTATCTCTCCAAAAGTTATTCTTTACACAATTGATGATATTTAATAATGCCTATTACACTCGTCTCACTCTGCATAAATTTAATTCCAAAAATTCACCTAAATGTCCATATTGTATTGATCAAATGGCTGACCTTTTACACATGTTCTGGAGCTGTAAATGTATATTTAAACTTTGGAAGTCTTTAAAAATTCAATTACAAAAAATGGGTTATCAGCATTCCACACTTTCTTGGGAATTTATGATTCTAAATATCCCGCCAAACAACTTGGACATATCCCAAATGATCATACTTATAAATATGTTCTTATTAATGAAGCTTTATATAGCTACAAATTGATTGAATCCATCCCAGATTTCATGGGAAAACTTTAAAAGTGTAGCGATAAAACATATTCTAGCACATAAATTATTAATCAAAGATCATAAGAAAAATATAAATAATCCGAAAATCTGGGAATAAATCTTTAATATTGTGTTGGCTTAATGTTCTGAATCCAGTTATCCCCTGGAAGTACATACTTAAGTTGGAAGTCCGTATTAATAAGCCTGTATATTGATACCAGATCTTTTAATACTCTTTTCTAGAATTTTATTTCAATGTATAATGATCTTATTTAACTGTTGGAAGCATTCATGTATATAATGTATATATATTGTATCATTGTTGTTATAAGTTTCTTTTAGATACTGTTTTTTTTTTTTTGTTTTTTTTTTTTGCTTTGTGTATTATTGTATTAACAATTGGAAAATAATAAAGATTTATTATTGAAAAAAAAAAGAGTGCGCATCTGCATTATTTTATTAGATGACATGAACTACTGGGGCAGCTGCAGTGGTACAGCAGTTAGCATTGTTGCCTCATAGCAAGAGGTTCTCCGGTCCATTTCTCAGCTGGGTTGCCTTCTGTGCAGAGTCTGCATGGCCTCCCTGTGGTTGTGTGGGTTTCCTCTGTGAGCTCTGGTTTCCTCCCACATTCCAAAGACATGCAGTAGGTAGACTGGACACTCTAAAATAGCTGTAGGTGTGAGTGTGGGTGCTAGTGAGTGGTGCAGATGAACTACCACATCAGGGCTAGCCACCCAGCTGTATTGATTTGTGTTGGTTTGAGATGATTGCCACTGTTGCAGTGACACCCCGACCCATTGTAAAAAATGGGAAAAGGGGTTGAGCATGGATGGATGGACTAATGTTTCCACTTTCTTTAACTAGGCAATTAGGCTCCATTTCTTATTTTATTTATTTATTTTTAATTGTCCTTATGTCTCATGTACTACTAGCAGACTACTGCTTTAGTACAGGTGGACAAAGCTTACAGTACCAGTCATAATGAAGTCCTTAAACACATTGTTTCTTGCAAAAAAACTATTTTAGGTTCATTGGTTCATAGGTAAGTACTAGGTAAATGGTCTGCAGACTATTTCAGGCCCGGCCAAAAAAACCTTATTCAAAATATCCCTCTAATCTCAAGGAGGGCAAGATAAGATAGACTGGGAGAGAATCTGAGGCTGTCCATCTAATTATCTAGTTTAACCATGAAGGTGGCAAATGTGTTATTCCACTTGACATAGTAGAAGTTAGTTCCAGAACTGAGGGACACATTGGGATATGAATCAATTATGCCAACATGCCTTTTTTATCTGCTGATGAAGGTTTAGTTCCTTTAACCAAGTATATAATGTACCATTAGTTCTGAAAGGAATAGGAGATCTAATAGGGTTGGATTTTTCATGGCATGAAAGGCTAGACATAGATCTCCATGGAGCAGTTTGTAAGAGACTGAGTACAGAAAAAGAGCTACCAGTCTGTCCTGGTCACTGATCTTTTCAGTTATGAATTTCTGAGGCCTCTCAAATTGTATGGTATGTTTAGATAAATAAATGTCAAAATGTGTGTAGTATTCAATAATAGGTCTGATAGAGATGTCCATGGAAATTAGATGGGCAAATAAAAGGCTTTTCAAACTACTGTTAACACATAATAGTCAAATGATAAGTATCAACAAGGGTACTGAGCTCCCTCAGAAGAGTGTCTGATTTGAGGGGTTTGGTTTATCAAAATAAACTATGCTACATTTTTTATCTTTAATTTTAGACAATTTTCCTTGCACCAATTGTTAACACGGTCTAAGCCATATTGGAGCAATTGTGAATCAGTTAAAGATTGAATAACAACACCGAGTTTACAGTCATCTGCAAACATAGTTAACCACAGGCCAGAAGTGCTGGCCTGAAAGGCTGAGAAAAATCTTTAATATTAGCAGCACTTTTCCACGTGTACAAGAGTCGCTTCAAACAGAACTATGAGCTTTTCTGATAAACACCTCTCTTTTATTTTCATTTGAAACAGTATTTTCAATGGTCGCTCATTGTATTGCACTTCTGAAAAAAATGAGTGTGCTCTAAAACCTTATAAAATGTCAGTCTAATTCCAAAACTGAGGCTTCTGCAAGTGCTGGCTAAATTCCACATCATTTTATGCAATGATATTAATGACTGATCTTGGAGCTCAAAAAAATTTAGTGTGGTCTGTCACAATGAGTAAAGTGAAGTGATCTTGCAAATGGCAAAAATAATTTTATTTTAGATTTCTTTTTTCTAGTGTTATAATGATTTATGGTTATGTAACTCATTAATACTTATGTGGAGTGGAATGTCACACCTCTAGCAGCCTACACACATCTTGCATTCCAGATCATTTTCTGAAAAATAAACTTAAAATGCATAAGATAATGTTAAATATTTTGTGAACAATGCAATATTAAATAATCTTAAAACTATATAAAACAATATGTTATCACTAATAATTATTCTTTACAGTAGTAACACTCAGTGCATTCACAGCCTTCCCATAAATACTATATTATAATTCATACAAACCTCAAATTATATTTTTGTTAAACTTTCACAAATAAATTATCATTTCTTGGAAACTATACTACATAGCCTTATATTATTGGAACATTTTTGTTTACCAAACATAAGGTTTCCCATGAAACATGAAGTTCATCAATGAGTGCATGTTCATTGTGATGCCTACAGAAATATGAAAACAAATGTGTAATTGTATAATTAATTACCCATATAAATAACATTGAATATCTCCAAAGATGTGCAATTTGCAGTGCAAATATCAAAAGTGGTTTTATTCAAGAACATCTAAGGTTTTACCTGATGTCTTGCAACATTTTGTAAGTCACTTGATTTTTTTAAATATTAAGTGCATATGGAAATATTGTTTATGTCTGTAACTGCTAAAAAACAGCTAGCAATATCTCAGGTATAATGCGATATAAATGGACATTGACAATTAATTTTCCTGTCTTTCACTATGGCATTTCATACCATATCTCTCATTGGCATGTAGGGCTCTCATCTATGACAATATGAATATAAAAATATGAATAAGTGACAGATTAACAGAAACTCTACTGTAGGACATCCTAGATTAGCAATCTTAGTGTTATGTTTAATAACTCTATGTTCTTTCTAATACTGCTTAGTATTAGATTATAAGTCACTTGCTTAAAGAAGCCATGCCCAAAAAAGTTCCAGATGCCATAAGGAGCTATGCATGCAGACTGGAAGTATATAAAATGGTGTTATAGGCTTTAATGTCATTTGTTAACCCTGTATACTTCAAAAACACCCTATTAAAATGTTGGGACTTGCAAGACCCAAAACAAAGGCAAAAAATGAAAATACAGAAGAAGAGTGAATTCTGAATGTTCTGTAAGCCCCCTGAACCCCTAATATTGGGATCGGGCTCAGACACCACCATGTCTTATTTATACCAACTCAGAAATCACCAAACCTTGGAGAGAGACTTAGAATTATATGTCAGGTGTATATCAAATTGCTGGTACAGAAGTGTGTGTTGAAAAGGTTTTTGCAAAGTGCTTGAAATGTATCCAGATATTTACAATAAAAGCAGCAAAAGAACGTGGAACGCTTGTTGCTACTGATTCTTGAAATGTATCCACAGTGTACTCTACTGGAATAGAACAGAAATGTACCTGCACTATTGTAACCGTTTATATGTATATATTTTAAGAGTGGAAACTGGAATACAGTTAACTTTAGAAAAAAAAATTAAAATTAAATTACTTTATGACAGCAAGAGACAGGAGCTCTGTGCTGGCTTGAAGGAGAAATACTTACTATGCTTGAAATGTGAAAGTGTTTTATTATTTTATGATTTCCAACAGCTGCATAGATCTGATAAAAAGCACTTGTCCATGTATATTCACAGGTGTATGCTAAAAACTGCTAGTTTTCAGCAGTGGGGGGTTTACCTGGGTTAGAGTCATATGACAAGAAATGATGTCATTCTGCAAGCTATCCAAGCAGTAATATTTGAGATATTAATTTAAGAAGTCTCTGACAGAGACTCTGCATTCTGTATTCTGTCTTTGACCTGGCAAAATCAATTAGAAGATCCATTCACCACATCTGCCTTGCTCTGATGAAGTAAGTTACTAGGGAACAGCATAATTCTCTTAGTTATAGTCAGAAATATAGCAAAGCTTGATTTGGATGTTTTTCTTTATTTATTTGAGACTGTCCTGCAATATTGTTTTAAATATTTCTTGTGATTTTGAACTCTGCTATCACTGTAAATATATACTGAGTATTTTCTCATTCTTTCAATATTTATTATTAAATATATTTAAACCTTTCATTGTGGCTGATCTGTCTAGAGATATTTAAGTTCTGAGAGTACTTGCATAGTCATTTGGTGACACTATGGGCCACTCCTAATAGCCTTGCTCTTGATCAAACTGCCATTTGTATTGACAGTAACATCACACAGTAAAACTGGGCACCCTTTCTTAAGGGCCTTAAAGTAGGTGATATGGAGTTGATGGCAGTGACAACTACCTTATAGTTTGGGCAAAAGGGGGCTGTGATAAACTGAGAGGTTGCCAGTCCAGCTAGATAGAATTTTGTAAATAATTCTATGTCATTTTAAATATTAATATGATCCACAGGCTTATTTCACAAATGTAAGAAAATTGTGTTATGTGCTGAGCTTCAAAAAGGTGACCACAGTGCACCCTGTTGAAAGAAAGCAGAAATGTGTATAAACTCTATGCTTATGTAATGTATGTTTTATGGTAGAAACTGGGACATACAGAGTTAACTTGCAAACTCTAAGAAAATAAGATGATAAGTAAATAATTTTATGACTGTGTGTGATCTCAAGCTAAGAGACAGGATGCCTGGGCTAGGAGCTTCTTTCTATTGTCTTAAGACAGATATTATTACTAGGTTTCACATGTAAAGTGTCTTTTATTGCTCTGTGACTTCCTGGCAGCTGTAAATCACAAAGAAATGTTAAATGTTAAGTTCTGTGAGCCAGGGAACTTGAAAAGAGGTGACAAGAATTATATAGTCCCAAATCACTCAGCAATAATGTGTATTATCAATTTAAAAACTATCTGAGAGAAACAGAGTGCATTTTGTATTTTGTTCTCAATCTGACAACAACTCATCAGCACATGCTTTGCTCTGTAAGTAGGATTTAGATCTTAGTATTTCTCTTAGAGATAGATAGGAATATAGCAAGATTAGTCTAGCTGTTTTCTATATTTGTGTCAGACTGTCCTTCAGTGTTGTTTTAAGGCATTTCCTGTGATTTCTGAACTCTTTATTGTCACTGTGTCGAGTTAATAAGTATTGTCTTGTGTTTTTATTATGTAAGTTCATAGGTTTATAGGTTTGCACTAGGCTAATGGCCCTGGAGCCTTTACAAGCCTAGCCCATAGGATTACCCTGGCATCGTGCCACCCAACCTTAGTTCCTAGTGCCTCTGTCAAGTAGAGCCACTGGAGTGAATTTTCTATTTCCCATCCACTCATCAAGATTTGTTTTGAAGAGGGCCAGTGAGGTGTTCTGCTTGACATGTATGGGAAGTCTATTCCATAGCATGGGCAGTCTCTGGGTTATGAATCTGTCCCTCCAGTATGTTCTGTTGATTGTGGTAATGAGGTTGAGGTCTCTGGAGAATTTGTTGCTGAGTGATTGGGATTTCTTTAGATGTAGTAGTTCTAACAAAGCTGGGTCAGACATGGTTTTGTAAGTCAAGCAGATATCACCTCTAAGTAGGCAATATGAGACAGTGAGTCTGTCCATATAGGACAAGTGTTTAAGGCCTAGGATCCTCTTTGTGTGGTACTTTTGCGGCCTCTCCAGTTGTTGCAGGTGTCTAGTGAGGTACATACCAAATGGGGCATTCTACTTGATGTTTAGCCTAATGAGAGAAGAGTAGAGGGACACAATGACCTCTTTCTTACTTGATGCAAACCCTTTTGTAATGAGATGTGCCACATAGAAGGACTTTCTGACCACAGTAGCAACGTGGTGGCCAAAAGAAAGGTTGCTGTCAACCTGTGTTCCCAGATCTCGTATAACACCTTCTGTTTTCAGTGGACTATCATCAATGTGGCAATTCAAGGGAACTGTGTTTTTCCTAAAGGATGAAGACATATTTTTTGGCATTGAGCTTAAGGCCATGGTTCTGACACCAGTCAATGGTCTCATTGAGGCCTTTCTGCAGGATGTCAGCATCACTTGGGGAGTTAATAATAGCTCCCAACTTGCAACCATCTGTGAACTTTGTCAGCCAGAGTCTCTTTGTGTTGGCCTGGACTTCAGAGAAGTATATACTAAACAGGAGAGGACCCAGGACCAAACCCTGTGGGACTTCACTCATGACTGGTCAGCAGTCTGACTTGGAGTCAGCTACTTTCACACTGTGGGTTCTATCTGTGAGCCAGTTTGTAACGCACCTAGTGATATAGGGGTTGATGCCTAGCTTGGTAAGTTTTTCTATGATTCCTGAGTGGGGAATGGTATCAAAGGTCTTGGCCAGATCAAGGTAGGCTGTATGAACCACCTTACCATCATCCACAGCTATGGTGACTGACTCAAAGAAGTCGACCAAGTTGAGCAGGCATGAACTACCCTTCACAAAACCAAACTGTGTAGGATCCAGAGTTTAGAGATTCCCTATATCCTTGTTTATTAGGTCCATGATGATATGTTCCATAGCTTTGCATATCAGACTCATCAGGCTAATGGGACGATAGTTCCTGGGGTCTGTAGTCGCTCCTCCTTTGTGGAGAGGGATGACTGTAGCAGTGTGCCATTTGGTAGGGACAAAGCCTGAGGTGAGGCTGTGACTGTGCAGGACACACAGGTGAGGTGCCAGTCCACTCTGTAGTTCATGTAGAACACAGCCAGGGATACTGTCAGGTCCCATAGAAGCTGTATTTTTGGCCTTAGACAGTGCTGTTTTAACCTGTGCAGCAGTAATACTGGGTGCCTGGCAATCTACTGGTATTGTGATTGGTCCTTTGGGGGGCAAGGGGTGAAGTTAGCACTGAATCTGTCTGCCAGTATATTTGCAATATCTGTTGGCTAAGTATAGGAGGTACCATCGTGCAGTAGCTTAGAGCTAATCTGGGTATTGCCATGGAGATTCTTTACATAACTATAGAAGGCCTTGTGGTTGTCTTTACTATCTGCTGCAATTCTGTTTTCATAGCTAGCTTTAGAGGATTTGATGAGGGATCTCAACCTTTTGTTGAGGCTGATAAGGGAGTTTTTCCAGTATTGGGATGTCACCTTATTCTGCATCAGTTTCCTCCTTCTGTTGTAGAGTTTGTTTATGGCAGGGGACCACCAGATTGTCTTCCTTTTTTTTGAGGAGAGCGTCTTAGTTCTATTGGGTATGACGAGATCCATGCATTTGTGTACGTGTTCGTACAGTGCATTGGTGTATGATTTGGTGGTCATGCAACTATTCTCCATTTGCATGGGTGCTGTGAAGTTAACCACCTCTGTTTTTAGGAGCCCAAAGTTAGCTTTGGAGAAGTTTTTCATGGTGGTTACCTTTGTTGGGGGTTGGGAGGGATGTGGATTTCCAAGGTGATTAGCTTGTGATCGGATCTAAACAGTGAGGAGTTGACTATTGGTGTAGAGCAATGGTCACTCATGTTAGTAATGAGCAGGTCAAGGATGTTGCTACATCTAGTGGGGGTAAGAACGAACTGGTCCAGGGCATTGGAATTAATGAATTCCAGAAAGCATTGGGCAAGTGTATTGGTACATAAATAGTTTTCCCAGTTAATGGAGGGGTAGTTGAAGTCACCCAGTATGAGAGTGTTAGGTTGGATTATTAAATATAGTTAAACCTTTTAACTGTGGCTGTTTTGTGTGATTGATATACATCTCTCTTAGAGTACTTGCATATATTTGATGATACTGTACAACCCTCTCCTAAATACCCTTCAAGTCTCAGTCACACTTACCAACTGGATAATAATAACATTGCACAGTAGAATTGGACATCCTTTGGTAAGGGCCTTTAGAGTAGCTGATAAGAGTAGTTGGTGGCAGTGATTACTATCTTATAGCCTGGGCAAAAGGGAGCATAGCTAGTGAACCTGTGCCAGCCTTCCCCAGGAGAGTCTATGTGTTTGTATATAAATCAAATATCAAAGTGTGTGTGTGTCAGCAACTTGGGCAGGTGCATGAAGCACTGGTTAGACAGAGAGGGTACTGGAGTTTTTGGCTTGACCACTCGGCTGAGATCTGAGCCCTATAGCTGTGCCAGTGGGGAGTCTTATTGGGGATCTGGAGAGGCAGGGAGAAACCATCCCCAGACTGACTGTGATCCCTGTATGCTCTTAAGGGAAATTGTACTTTACTTTGTGTGTACTTGTTATCCAGCCAATGTGCACATCCCTCACTAGTGTTAGTGGTGAGGATTGAGGCTCCTTGATTACTGGGCCAATGCACAGGTGTCACATATTAATTGGTGGTGGTGGTGGGATATCCACATCAAATATTAATTGTTTGATAGTGGTGAGTTAGCCACATTACATATTAATTGGCTTGTAGTGGTGTGAATAGTGAATTCCTGTAGCTTGTGTACAGTGATTACTGAAGGTGTTTTTGTACTCTAAATCAACCATGCAGTGAACATTCAGAGTTCAGATCACAATTGTTTTATTTCTTTTTCTAGCTTAGTTAGTCTGGGGTAGCAGGCAAGCATGTCAGAAGAGGAGTATGACAAGCTGACAAGGAGCCATTTGGCTGAGATGTGCCAGGCTAAAGGACTGGTGCATGGAAAACTGCCTAAAGCAGAGATGATTGCAGCTTTGGTCACAGCTGGATCAGAAAATATCAAACAGGAGGATGATCAGACTGGCCATGGAGATGTACAACACTCAGAGAATGGACAGCTCAACCTTTCTACAGAGGACTTAAAAATCCATCTGGAGCTAAAGAGACTTGAGCTGGAAGCCAGGCATTTGGAAATAGAAGCTGAGGAGAAGGAGAGGCAGAGGCAACATGAAAAGGAGATGTAGACTCTTCACCAGAGTCATGGAGGTAATGGGGAAGGGAGTAACCGAACCCCAGAAACAACAAAGGTCATTCAATTTCTTCCACAGTTTACAGAGGGGGATAATTTTGATAGTTTCATTCATATGTTTAAGAGGCTATGTAAATGGTATGATGTTGACCAAAAGCTCTGGGTATGGTTCCTGACCCCCTTACTCTATGGTAAAGCTGTTAATGTTCTAGCCAAACTGTCTGATCATGACTTTTTAAATTATAATGTTGTAAAGAATTGTTTGGTAGAATTGTTTAAGCTAACACCTGAAGCTTATAGGAAAACGTTTTGTGAGCATAGACGCAAGGCTGATGAAAGTGTGTGTGTGTCAGCTACTTGTGCAGGGACACAAATCACTTGTTGTACAAAGAGGGTGCTGGAGATTTTGGCTTGACTACTCGGCTGAAATCTGAACCCTATAGATGTGCTAGTGGGGAGTCTTATTGGGGATCTGGAGAGAAAGGGAGAAACCAGCCCCAGACTGACTGTGATCTCTGTGTGCTCTTAAGGGAAATTGTACTTTACTATGTGTGTACTTGTTATCCTCTCAATGTGCATGTCCCTTACTGGTGTTAGTGGTGAGGATTCAGGCTCCTTGATTACTGGGCCAATGCATGGGAGTCACAGGGGCATAGCAAGTAAACCTGTGCCCGCCTTTCCTAGCTGTGTGTGTGTTTGTGTGTGTGTTTGTGTGTGTGTGTGTGTGTGTGTGTGTGTGTGTGTGTGTGTGTGTGTGTGTGTGTGTGTGTGTGTGTGTGTGTGTGTGTGTGTGTGTGTGTGTGTGTGTGTGTGTGTGTGTGTGTGTGTGTGTGTGTAAATCAAACCTCAAAGAGTTTGTGTGTCAGCTACTTGAGCGGGGACATAAAGTACTATTTGGGCAGAGAGGGTGCTGGAGGTCTTGGCTTGGCCACTCAGCTGAGATCTCAATTCTATAGCTGTGGCAGTGGGGAATCTTATTGGGGATCTGGAAAAAGAGGGAGAAACCAGGCCTGGACTGACTGTAGTCTCTGTGTGCTCTTAAGGGAAATTGCACTCGATGCAGTGAGCTGCATCTGCATATGGAAATACTGTGTGTGCACCTGTCATCCTCCCAATGTACGTCACCCTCTGGTGCTAGTGGATGAGGACTGAGGTTCCTTGATTACTGTTGCCAGTAGAGAGGCATCACAGTCCTGATCATTCAAATGGCTACCGACTTCAAATATTACTGAAGAGGAATCTGCCTTCTTTCTAACTGTTATTCAGTCTTCGGTTAGTTAGCGTTATTTTGGGAGACAGAACTCATTACAATACTCAAGTTTGGATATTTCTATTGCCATTTCTTTTCTTTAGCATGTTGAGGAAGTAATGCTGTTAATCTTTGCATTATTGAATATAAGTTTGAACTAGTACTGCTGTAAGTGCAGTTCCAGTGTACTCTTTTGTGATAAATACCTTAGTATCTCACTGGATAATGTAAAAAGTCTGATCATTTGCATGGGTGAGGAAATAATTGTGTGTGTAAATGACATTGAAACCTCCAAAACCACACTTTCGACAGTTAAGACCAAAGTTTATTAAATGGAAAACAGCTCCCAAACACCACCAAATAAAAACTTCCATATAGTATTACATATGAACCAGAGATTGGCGTTTTATCGGGTAACTTAAATGACTTCTCAAGAATCTTTTTCCTTTTATAAATGTTTTACTTCTGCCCAGAATTTCAACCTTTTTTTTCGTTTTTCCTTGCTGTAACACTGGGAATCTTTTTTTAGCATCTTTTCTGAATGGATGATTTCCGGCAGGACTCCTTCCGCATATATGCGGAAGGAAAGGTGTTACAGCCGTGAAAAAATGAAGGAAGAAAAGAACAGGCAGAAGCAAAAGTAAAACAAAAAAAAAAAAAAGATTCTGATGAAAGTCCATAAGGAACGGATGAAGCGGATGCAATCAATCTGTTCATATGTAATACTATATGGTAAATGACATTGGCCAGATATGACAAACAGTAATGTGTTAAGTTTGGAAGGCTACATTTAAAAACAGAATTAGCAATCTTGGAGGTGGTGTAGAAACAGGCAGCTGTAATTGGCAAAGAAATTGAAAGAAAGCCACATGAGAAGAGACATCAAGAACAGAAATATAATTCCATGTAAAGGTCAGGGGAGTCTTATGATGCTATGGAGCTGAATAGAATGCAGTAGGCAGGTGATGACAATTTAATCCACATTATGGCTAGTGAGGTGAAGCACAGCAGTTATTTTCTCACGTATAGATGAATACTTGTGGACAGGAGTAAAATAACATTTCTTTATGGAATCTGTGTTTCCACCATTAGCCTGCCATGAAATGTTACAACACAAAGCTCAGTGAAGAGGTTCTGAATACTGTCGGAGTGTGATAAGCATGCAGGATGTTTGGCCAGAAATGTCTTGTAAAAAGTAAAAAATTAGTAAGTACTAGATACTAACTGGGAAAGCAAGTAGCTAAGACAGTAACCAATTCCCATGGCCTAAATGTGCTGTCTTTCCCATTATAAAAACTGTTGTGAGCCCTATTGGCCAATGATGTCACTTCCACAAGCTGCTGAGGTGATCCCTGCAGTTCCTGCATTAACCCCTCAGATATCTCCCATGAAGCATCTGTTCTGCAGGATTCAGTACCTCATCATACATGCAGGTCTGTATTAGTTTGCTAAAAGTTATTTTCAGCAAACATCTCTTCATCGACACATTCAGCAAAAATCACTTCCATTATTCGCTGAATTTTGCAAGGGCAATGACATAGTTGCCCAACTACACAACTTTGCCCCTTTCTACACTGTAGTGCGATCTCGGAGCTGGTATATATAGTTGTGGGGGATGCAGTCCCCTCACATCAGGGGGTGTAGGGGGCAAACCACCCCACTTGGGTGGATTTCATTTAGGTAGCTGTGGGTTCTGTTGTGTTGCATAGCAATTGTTATATTGCCCTTGGAAAATTCATATTTCCATACCAGATCGGTCGTGGCCCGGGTTAACAACGACCGCCACCAGTACTGTTAGCCAACAGGGTGGTGGCAGAAATTGGGCTACTGTTGACCGAAGGAAAAGAGGAGGGGAAGGCATGCCCAAAGGCAGGAAGAGAGGAGGAAGGTTAGGAATGTAGTAGTTGAGGTTAGGAACTTTGAATGTTGGCAGTATGACTGGTATAGGGAGAGAGCTAACTGATATGATGGAGAGAAGGAAGGTTGGTATATTGTGTGTGCAAGAGACCAAATGGAAGGGAAGTAAGGCCAGGTGTATAGGAGTCGGGTTCAAATTGTTCTATCATGGTGTGAATGGCAGGAGAAATGGGGTAGGGGTTATCCTAAAGGAACAGTATGCCAAGAGTGTTTTGGAGGTGAAGAGAGTGTCTGATAGAGTGATGTTTATGAAGCTTGAAATTGATGGTGTAATGATGAATGTTGTTAGTGCATATGCTGCACAAGTTAGGTGTACGATGGATGAGAAAGAAAAATTTTGGAGTGAGTTGGATGAAGTGGTGGTGAGTGTACCCAAGGGTGAGAGACTAGTGATTGCAGCGGACTTCAATGGGCATGTTGGTGAAGTGAACAGAGGGGATGAGAAAGTGATGGGTAGGTATGATGTTAAGGAGAGGAATGCAGAAGGTCAGATAATTGTAGATTTTGCAAAAAGGATGGACATGGCTGTGGTGAATACGTATTTTAAGAAGAGGGAGGAGCATAGGGTGATGTGCAACAGTGCAGGAAGATGCACACAGGTGGATTATATCCTACGTAGGAGGGCCAGTCTGAAAGAGATTGGAGACTGTAAAGTGGTGACTGGGGAAAGTGTAGTTAAGCAGCATAGAATGGTGGTCTGTAGGATGACGTTGGTGATCAAGAAGAGGAGGAGGAGTGTGAAAGCAGTGCCAAGGATTAAGTGGTGGAAGTTAAAAAAGGGTAATTGTGAGGTGTAGTTCAGGGAAGAGTTAAGACAGGCACTGGGAGGCAGTGAAGAGTTACCGAATAGCTGGGTAACTACAGTAGAACTAGTAAGGGAGACTGCTAGAAAGGTGCTTGGTGTGACATCTGGACAGAGGAAGGAGGACAAGGAGACATGGTGGTGAAATAAGGAAGTACAGGAGAGTATACAGAGGAAGAGGCTGGTGAAGAAGAAGTGGGATTGTCAAAAAGATGAAGAACGTAAACATGAGTATAAGGAGGTGAAGCACATGGCAAAGAGAGAGGTGGCAAAGGCTAAGGATAAGGCATATGGAGAGTTGTATGAGAGATTGGACACTAAAGAGGGAGAAAAGGACCTGTACCAATTGGCTAGACAGAGGGACAGAGCTGGGAAAGATGTGCAGCAGGTAAAGGAGATAAAGGACAGTGAGGGAAATGTACTCACAAGTGAGGAGAGTGTGTTGTGTAGATGGAAAGAATACTTTGAAGGGCTGATGAATGAAGAGAATGAGAGAGAGAGAGAGAGAGAAGGTTGGATGATGTGGGGATAGTGAATCAGGAA
This sequence comes from Protopterus annectens, assembly GCF_019279795.1. Classification (NCBI taxonomy): domain Eukaryota; kingdom Metazoa; phylum Chordata; order Ceratodontiformes; family Protopteridae; genus Protopterus; species Protopterus annectens. The sequence goes on along the minus strand of NC_056741.1, from coordinate 1,648,612,099 downwards.
GTGAAACAGATTAGCAAGGAGGAAGTAAGGCCAGCTATGAAGAGGATGTAGAATGGAAAGGCTGTTGACCCAGATGACATACCAGTGGAAGCATGGAGGTACTTAGGAGAAAAGGCAGTGGAATTTTTAACCAGATTGTTTAATGAAATTTTGGAATGTCAGAGGATGCCTGAGGAGTGGAGAAAAAGTGTTTTGGTACCTATCTTTAAGAATAAGGGTGATGTGCAGAGCTGTAGTAACTACAGAGGGATAAAATTGATCAGTCACAGCTTGAAGTTATGGGAAAGAGTAACGGAAGCTAGGTTAAGAAGGGAGGTGATGATTAGTGATCAGCAGTATGGTTTCATGCCAGGAAAGAGCACTACATATGCAATATTTGCTCTGAGAGTGTTGCTGGAGAAATACAGAGAAGGTCAGAAGGAGTTGCATTGAGTCTTTGTGGACTTAGAGAAAGCATATGACAGTGTGCCTAGAGAGGAGTTGTGGTATTGTATGAGGAAGTCGGGAGTGGCAGAGAAGTATGTAAGAGTGGTACAGGATCTGTACGAGGGTAGTGTGACATTGGTGAGGACTGCAGTGGGAGTGACAGATACATTTAAGGTGGATGTGGGATTACATCAAGGATCAGCTCTGAGCCCTTTCTTATTTGCAGTGGTGATGGACAGGTTGACAGATGAGATCAGACAGGAGGCTCCGTGGACTATGATGTTTGCAGATGACATTGTGATATGTAGTGAGAATAGGGACCGGGTTGAGCAGACCCTAGAGAGGTGGAGATATGCTTTAGAGAGGAGAGGAATGAAGGTTAGCAGGGCTAAAACAGAATATATGTGTGTAAATGAGAGGGAGGGTAGAGGAATGATGAGGATGCAGGGAGTAGAGTTGGTAAAGGTGGATGAGTTTAAGTACTTGGGACCAACAGTTCAGAGTAATGGTGAGTGTGGAAGAGAGGTGAAGAAGAGAGTACAAGCAGGGTGGAATGGGTGGAGAAGAGTGTCAGGAGTGATTTGTGACAGACGGGTACCAGTAAGAGTGAAAGGGAAGGTCTACAACAGGGTAGTGAGACCAGCTATGTTATATGGGTTGGAGACGGTGACATTGACGAAAAGGCAGGAGTCAGAGCTGGATGTGGCAGAGTTAAAGATGTTACGATTTGCACTGGGTGTGACTAGGATGGACAGGATTAGGAATCAGTATATTAGAGGGTCAGCTCAGGTTGGACAGTTTGGAGACAAAGCAAGAGAGGCGAGATTGCATTGGTTTGGACATGTGCTGAGGAGGGATGCTGCGTATATTGGGAAAAGGATGCTAAGGATGGAGCTGCCAGGTAAGAGGAAATGAGGAAGGCCTAAGATAAGGTTTATGAATGTGGTGAGAGAGGAATTGCAGGCGGCTGGTGTGAAAAAGCATGATGCAGAGGACAGGAAGAAATGGAAACAGATGATCCGCTGTGGTGACCCCTAACGGGAACAGCCGAAAGAAAATGATGATGGTGATGATGCGGAAGATATTTTCACTGAATATGTGTCAACGAAGAGGTGTTTGCTAAAAATAACTTTTGGTGAACTAATATAGACCCCATACATGCACATCTTCCACATAGGCAGATTGAGGAGGCCGTTGATGATGTTGACCTGACAGAAAGCAGCAGTGAGTGCATAATCCAATAACAGAAGCTTTAATCTGTATACACTCTATCAAATGCAGCTGTTTTTTTCACAATTTTTACTTTTGTCATTCTTCATTTTACTGTAGAGAATATAGTTCATTTATATACCATAATAAAAATTATTTAGTTTACATTTGGTTCTGCCATTCTGAGCAAACACAATATTCTTATAAGTGAATTTACTTTTACAAATTTATGCTCTTACAGTCTTGTGATGAACACGGTATTTCGTAGCAGTTTCTAAAAGTGTGCAATGTGCACTTTAAGACAGACTGAGTAGCTGCAGAGCAGGGAGTCTGATAAAGAGGGGCAAATCTTGATGTCTGAAGTACATAAAAATAAGGTGCTTCACATTGGTGGCCTTGTATCTTATGGCATCTCATCAGAAATTGACATAACTTATCAAACTTACAGCGTGAGACATAGAAACCTGGGGCAGCATATTTTGCTGGTTATTCTCCATATATTTCTGCAATTCATTCTGCCATAGGCATTCAACAGACAAAAAAACATAGTTGGCACCACAGTGAACTGGCATACCGCCACTGCAGCAAGAAGAAAGCTCACATTAAATCCACTGATAATACCATAAAAAAGGATGTCTAACCCAGAAATAAATACCTCTGCATAAAATGGATTAAGATGCCCTCTTAAACATGCATGAAACTGATGGGAAATTATGCAGTTTGTTTCTTTACTGTATGTTTATTTTTGAAAGTTATTTTTAACATAACTATACAAATGCATTACATTTCAAAGCATTATTCCATATTAGTGTGGAACCACAGTTTCTTTTGCAAATGAAGAGCTGATCTTGCCAAGATATGCATAACAGTCTATGTTCATTAGGCACCTGCTGTTTAATGTGTTACTGTGTGTTGTCTCAGAAAAACACATAGAATATTTCCATTTGCTGTTAGCGTCTCCAACAAGCATTTAGACATAATGTAACCAGCCATTGTTGTTCCAGTAAGAAAGAATATATAAGACCTCTTGTTATCACATCTCTGTGGGCTTAATACATTACAACGTTAAGACTATATTTCCTCATGTACTTCCACTTGTAATATGATTGCTGGAGATTGTCTCGTCTTTCCTTCTAAAGTACGTGAAATGCTCTTTCAAGTCTGGTAATATTCCAGATATGTAGCCATGCAATAAATAAAGTGCCACATGAAAGTCATGTACCAATTTGCTGATTCATAATCAGTAGGGGTCATAGGTTACAGCAGTGAAAGGAACTTGCTTGAAGATAGAAAGATTGATCAGGGGAAGGTATGAGTTTCCATGACAATATTATGTGGTATATTTACAGAATTACTTAACCATGCCTTTCTGGATAGGATTTCTTGCAAACTTTGTAAAAAAAAAAAAGCATAAAGAGTTTGAGGGTGTTGACATAGCTATGTAAAAGTGATGCACAGAAAAACAGTATGTGGACAGTGACATACCTCTAGGGCAGTCTGCTTGATATTTTACCTAAGCAACAAATTCTCCTGGCATAGTAATGTTTACTTCTTTACTTTGTTGCAACATCGATTATGTTTTAAGTTTTCTCCGAGACATTCTTAAAGGCCAGTTCTACAAAGCAAAAGCTTTTGATATCAGAAGCAAAAGCTTTTGATATCAGTTTTTTAATTGTTGATCCCTTTGCTTAAGTGACAAAAATCAGCCACTGCAGAAGAAAAAAAAGTAAAATGTTACAAACAACCCCATCCCACCCTGTTTTTTTAAACAAAGAATTCTGACCACTGTGTTTCTGAGAGAATATGAAAAAATGGTAAACTAATGAACCAGTTTTAGAATATTAATAGTACCAGAACAAAGGAGTTAAGATTTAAGAGAACAACTTGCTCCTGCACTAATCCAGGTTGATTGTTCTGTGGTTCCTTGTTCTTACAACCAAATATATATATTCCCTTAATAAATTCTAACATCCAAAGTATCCCTTCTATTATGAAATTCCAATATCTCAAGCCCACTACTGCTCCTGTCTTTATTTACCTGTCTCAAGATTCCTACAGTTTCATCATATTTCCTCCTTCTTGCACTTCATCTCAATATTGCCTTCATTATCACTGTTTAGAGCAAGTAGCATTAACATGGCAACAATCGGCCATATTCGTGTTCATATACCATACATGTATCTCGTAAATATTTACCACCAAAACCATGATGCTGCTATACTGATCAGTTATTTTTCTATGATGGCACAAGCTATTTCATGCTAGTTTATTTGTTAGCTTTCATTTTTTTTCTACTTTATATTATTCTCTCAGTTTTTATTGTTTATGTATAAACTATTTGCTACCTATATTTATCAAAGTTATGTATTCTTGATTGTTATCGATTTTCTGTATTTTTTTAATGTGTTTTTGTAAGGGAGCTTTTTTTCCTTGTCCTCTGCTGAAAAAGGCCCACTGACCCAGTCGGACATCCCCGTTAAACAAATGTAAAATAAATAAATAAATAACCAAATAACATTTTCCCAGCTGGTAAAGTCACAGTTAACCATTAACATATATTATCCATTTGAAATATTCACCTATACTTTATAACTGGATGTGCGAAGACAAGGATCAGCTCTGACTTCCGAAGAGAAATCAAAGTGTGTGTGGCGGTAGAAACCAAGAAGACCTTTCTTTATACCTACAATAACAATGGTGATGCTACTTGTAGCTGAAGACTGAAGATCACTTGATTGTTTTTGTTAAGGTCATCAATAAACACACAATTTTAACCAAGGATGGAGTAGCTCTTTAAAGAACATGTGGAAGCCTTGACACAATGTAACAACAGACTATCTGTTAAATGCACTAATTACAGCAGTGGTGATACCCTCAGTAATGATAAAAGAACACAACCTTTCTGGACTACAAATGCATCTATGAATAAAAATGAATAGTAGCAAAAGTTAAATGTAGGTTTCTGCATAACTGGTGGAAAGTTTCAGCTCGAGTTTATCAAAAGTTAGAAAATTATATTTTATTTCTATTCCTGCTTGATACATGAAGGATTTCCAATTACAAGAATGTATTTAACAATTAAATTATTTCAAGTATTATTGTAGCTGTGCTTAAGATATGCAGGTCTCTTCAAAGGTTTTGCCCAACAATCATTATGTTATGACGCAGTGATGAATAAACTCTCCAAGTTCAGGTAATTGAGAGCTAAACCCAATAGAAACATTAAAACCAAACACCCTCCTACTTATATAAGAGAGCAAGCATCCCAGAACTGATAAATGTTAAATACAGCCACAAAGAAAAGGAAAATTCCTATAAAACAACTATAATGTTAGGGCATACTTAGAGACCACCAGGACAGTGATTTTCTGAGGCAAATGGCTGTCAGAGAGTTTAAAACTGGTAAGTTGGACTTGGCAGCTTTGTTTCTTTTTCAGTTTTAATGTAACAAAGCATAGGGAATATTTTTACAAGACATCTGGAGCATTGTAATAATATTTTTTTTTTGTCTGGTTGCTTTGTGAGTGCTGAAAATCAGCCATTGCGTTTCTGTTCTATAAAAAGTGTAACAAACTATGCAAGGGGAATGATAAAACTTCTTCATGAATGGTCTCTTGCAGCAAAACTGATAAAGTAGTCAAATTAAAATGAGCAGACACTTTTGAGATAATCACTTTACTAGAAAACACAGCATGTACTCAGAGTTGAAACAGTTCAGAGACAGCAATCAGGGTTTCAGCACATGATATGCATAAATCTGAATTACTGGATTGTTATGATAAGTGATGGTACACATTGTAGAAAGATACCACAAACTTAAAAAAAATGTTTAGCTTTTCTGTGTACCTCATGTGGTACATGAACTAGTGATCAAATTAATTTTCAGTTTGAGAGTACATCCCTCCTCAGAGTATGTCTAAGGGTTGTTCCTCTCTGGCTGAAAAACTCATTTGATAAAAAATGTGTTTCAGTAAACAATTCTTAAGCCCACCAGTTGGATGAGCAATGCAGAAATCTGGCCTTTAGAATATATTGCTTAAAATCTTTAATGGATAAATCTGACTTGTAAGATGCTCTTTTACAGGGTCACTCAAAGATCAGATACATATGAAAATTAAGTACACATTTGTTACAATAAGCTAGTTATGATTTTTGATTCCTGTTTGAATTTCAAGGACTGTAATATACTGAATTATAAGTATGACTGCAGAGGAATACAAAATCTAACATTGTGGTACATCATATCACTCCCACTACTCCAAGGTATGGCCATCTTTGATTTAAGTAGCTTGTAGAGTATGTGGATGTGGAAGACACAGCATCTCCAAACACTTAAAAAGGTTTAAAAGTGAATTTCAAAATGTGTTTTTGTTTGAATCACAGTTCATTACTGGGCATTCACTACCCAAACAATTTGTTTTTACACTTGTAATAGGAAGCCTGTAAATATAATACCATCACTGGCAAGGGTTCAAATATAAGTAGAGTGCAAACGAAGTATACTAATACTTAAAATGGCATGTGGTCCAAAAGCAGGCAGCCATATTCAATATAATCAGAATAAGTTATTATGCAGATTACACTTTGTGAAAAATTGTCAGATCAGATATTGTTCGTAAAGGATTTGAGCTTTAAGTTGCAAATGACCTTCATTCTGTTGTTTTGGGTTTGACTTGCAAAGTTTCTATGTGCAAACTTTGCAACTTTTGCCACTAGGTTAAAGTATTCAGTGCTCCTAAGCAACTAACTATTGTTTGTGGACAGAAACTATTTACTTTGAACTAACAGATTTAGGTAATATGGCTTTGAGTGTAGAGTCATTCTATACATTTGTACTAGTTTTGATCAAGATATAGGACAGTGTTCAGAAACAAATAAAGGTATAAATCAGCAGTAATGCTAGAATAGCATGCTGTATTAATGGCAGCAGACAGAATTACAATGACAAAGATACAAACAAGTATGCTACGAAAAATTTACTAAGTTTTCAAAATAAGCTCCTATTCTGTTTGAAAATGCATTTCTTCACTTGCAAAAACACCATCAACTCAATCAAACATTATATATGCTGCTTTAATCCTTCTTCATGTTAATATCAGCATTTCTGCACTGAGCTTGACCTAACTCAAACAAGTGTGTGTGCTGCTATGAATAACCAATATGTTTTTCCATAACTGTTGCATGGTTAATAGCATGCATGGGATAAAGCATTAAGGAGCTGCCTCTATCTACTAGAAGTACAGGGGCAGTCGATTATCCATCCATAGATGCATGAGCTGTTGAATATGGACATGGATGAGCTTTATTTTGCATGGATGGAGAGTCTGTTCCAGGGCAGTAGTATCCTCTGTGAGATATACTGGCCCTTCCAAACCATTCTTTGATGTTGCAGAAGAGGTTTAGATTCCTGGACTGACAAAATCAAACAACCTTATTCAATATTTACAGTGTGCTATATTTTTAGATCAATTTCTTTATGGCTAAATTTAGTAGTTACATTTAAATAAATTATTGAACTGTAGAAGCTTTATTAATTTTCCAGGTATTGTGATTGCTTTCGAGCAATAGTCAATACAAATGAAGAAGTGGATACTGTGTTGTTTTTTTATGCACACTGACATTGAAATATTAAAAAATTCCAAACATTTACTGATATGAGAGTTATCCAGCTGCAATGCTCTTTAAAAGTCAAAATTTAACTAAAATGTATTTAATATTTCACAACTGTAAAACATATGGCCCAAACAACTTCTAACATTCTGTTATATCACCAATATTTGTTCTCCTTAATTTTATTTATTTTTCATATTATCAGTGGAGTAATAAATGTTCTATGGAAAAATTACCATAAATACTTCCAGAACAATGAAGAGGTTATATATTGGAAAATTGTAAAGCTAGTTTTCAATAAATTTATTAAAATTAGGAAAATCCATTTGTTTAATACAACACCAACATCTCTATTTATGTGGGTTTGATATAATTTTGTGCAGTTTACATTGTGAAGAATTTAAATTTGTTTCAGCAGTAATAATTAATTTAATAGATTATAATGGTCAAAATGTGTTAAGATATTTCTTGGCATATTTATCACAAACCATCCAATTATATCCATTTGTTTGGATCCATCTCAAAATTCTTCACAAGCGTGTCAATATGTGTATATACATACATACATACATATATATCCAAATTTCAAATTACTAAAATCCTGAATTGCAAAATGTTGAGATGGGAATAGCTAAAGTTCATTTTGCTGAAAGTTTAAATTATCAACTGTTAGAATGCAATAATAATGTTAAGTTTTGTGCAGTATCCCTCTAAGGTTTTGTAGTGTGCAGGAAAATGTTTGGCAGCCATTACGTGTTGATGGAGTGAAATGTTGGGTAGGTATGAAATATATATGTCTTTCCAGTGGAGTTGTGAAGGAAATTTTATAGGTAGTATTGTATTTTTGTGTTTATTAACTGGTACATTGGTAAGGAAGGCCTTTGTATTTACATATATGATGGTGTTGAACCTAGGATGTGTTGCCATACAGCATGGAATGGTATATTTACCATTTTCTCCGGTGTAGTGAAATCTTGGAGTTGATATATTAAATTAGCAGGGGTGTGGGAGGAGTAGAGAATGAGATAGGTGTTTGTTTTTAGTGTTTGGTGTGTTTTACAGTGGTGCAGGTTTGAAAGGCTAGCTTCAATTTTTGTTTTTCGACATTTTGAATTACAGTATTTTATTGCACTATCTATAAATGAAGCTGAGAAATTTATAGGAAACAACTGAAAAAAATCCAGTCTTTAATATGTGCATTTCTATAAATAAAATATGATTAATCAAAGATTCATTTAGTTGATTTTTTAACTAAAACATGTTGGTGGCATATTTGGTCAAACTATATTCTAGCCAAGTCTGTAAAGAGTTACTATATGTAAATTAGTACATTCTTTATTTCTTCCTTTGAAGTTGAGTGATCAAGGCATTATAAGTATTAGGGTTGTGGGGGCAGAGCATCCACCTCAAGATGTGGGGGCAGTATTCCCCACATAAAAGTACTTTTAACAATTGAAACTTTTCTTTTAAACTTTGTTTTGTTTTAGTGAAGTTATAGTGATGATCACAAATGTAACTTCTTTGCTTACATTTGGGATGGTTACGCTAAAATATTTTAAAGAAATATTCATTTATTCAATTTAGATTTTTTGGTTCTACTTCATGTTACTACCAAGATGATTGCAAATAAAACTGTATATTCATGACCAATAAAATTGCACTATGTTTTATGCAATTTCACAGATGATAAATAGTAATGCAAATAAAATGTGTGCATGTTGTAACAGAATATTCTTCAGTACTGGGTAATACCAATGCTCCCCTCTTCCCATGTTTTTGTACTTTGACTTAATGGCACACTTGCTTTATTTGGGTACTATAAAAAGTTAAGAAATACTTTATGTACCTTTGAATTAATTTATATGGCATTAATTATTTGTTATAGTTAATCTAGTATACATTGTTAATTCATTTGTTAGTAGTATGCTCAGATATTTTTATAACATGTTTATCCCATTTAATTTTGCATTTATATTTAAGAGTTCACTTTAGGACACTAACATTATTTCTGCTTTGTCTGAATTTAACTTCAATGTATATATTTTCTAATTTTTTTTTAATAAATCAATTTTGGGCTTTAAAGTAATATTTTTATCTCAAAACATTAGCAGAATAGCATGTGGAAATAATTTGAGTTTAGTATCAATCTTCTTTGTAATGCAAAATCCATATATTTCTTTGTTCCTTTTTCTACCATTGGAGACAATTGGCACACTTGCTTCATTCCTTTCATAATGTTAAGTTATAACAATGTACAACTGCTGATTTTGACATAAAATGTAGAATTAATAATGTAATATCTTAATTCATTAATTTAAAAATCCACAACTAGGTAGTGTTTTAAAGAAACATAAAGGAACCAGAAATATGGCATAGCATTATCAAATAACACTGGTAAATCCAACAATAGATAACGCTGGGGAAAAAAGGTTCACATGGATTGCAAAGAAGTTACAATGAATCACAAATGTTTATAAAGCACTTTCATCCTCACACGGCTTCATCAGAATACTCCCCTCAGCATCTCATTTCCTTATACATAATTAAATAAATAATCCAATTAAGAACAATTGTCCAAACCCTTAGGAGTTAAAGAGACACATGCACAAAAATTACAAATGTGAAAACAAAAATTTCCAATCACAAAAATACTTTCACATGTTACAAATATATAGCCATAATACAAATTTACAAATAAAATAAAAACCTTACTAAACTAAAACCTATAATTCCAATGCATTTAATTTGAGTAGTGGTTGAATAGAAACACATTCATTCAAACCTGGTAGACTGTGTGCATTCAACCTAAGCTGCCAAAGAAATTCTCTATGTTCAAGTTTAATTTCCCATTCACCACTCCTAGGACTAAACTTAACCTGCTCCAATATGCCAAAATAAAACTTCATATGTTGTGGTTAAATTAATAGATGTTTAAATAATGAATTATTTTCATTTATGTTCTTTATATCATAAAGATATCTATAATTTTTTTATGTAAGCTTCTTTCTGTCTTGCCTACATAGAAAACAGGGCACATAAAACATTCAGCAATGTAAATAACCCCTTTAAACATATCCAGTCTACACAACTGACAGTCTTCAACTCCAAACTAATTAGTGCCATCTTCTAATTATTAGATTTAACATAGTCTATTAACATTGTTATTTGGTTCACATTATATTGTGAAGGTATTTAGCAATAAAACCTGTTTGATTTTTATTAAATGATTTTGCCAATATATTTTAATCAATTGGATAACACTGACATATATTTTGTAATCAATATTCAATGAAGAAACAGGTTTGTAAGTCTGAATTTTATCGTGCTTTAAAATTGGATTAATAAGGGCATATTTCAAAGAAGGTATAATGTTATTTTCTTCTTGTAACAAATTAAATTATTCATAAAAATACAGTTTAAGGAAAAGTTGATATACTTATAGAATTATGCCATCAAGACTTAGAACATGTTGTTGAACTAATTAATTTCTTCTTTAATGTCTCTTAAAGAGTCTACTTCACATGCTTGCATTAACATAAGAACAAAACTAAAAACAATGAGATGAAAACAACAAATATACACAAACACTAAATCTAAAAATAAAATTCACACGATTGAAAAAAACAATTGCAGATGTTAGAAACCACTCTCGACACCTTATGTACGCTTATTATTGTGAGCAGAAAAATTAACATGTATATACCTCGGAAATATAGTCTCTATGAACATATCATTTTTCATGTGCAGAGTACATTCTGCAGGACTCACTTTAACCACAGTATAGTTTCAAGGGAAAGAAATGTATTTGTACAAAAACTTTCTAGATTGCATCTTTAGTAGCTTAGCTATAGCTTTAAGAAACTCTATACAAATATATTCAGTTTTATGCTGCAATACAAATGTAAACTGGTTATGTCTGCAAACTTTTTCATTTCTTTAGAGAAAGAGGACAGCCAGCAGACATCCACACTCTCATTTCATCTACTCAGTTTTTTAGTGCAGATAAATCTGTAGTACACTTTCCTGTTGGCACATAGTACAACACAATAGAGTGTTAACATTTATGTATACTATTACCGTATTAGTTTAACAATTGTAACATATACAATATTTTGAGTGTTGACATTTTCAGATGTTGTTCTTGTGTATTTTTGCTTTTTTTGTCTTAATATTTTTAGTTTCATTTTTATGTTAATTTAAGTATGTGAAGTAGATCCCTCTTACAATATGGGTTTTTGTAGCTTTTCCATTTTTCCTTGTGTCAACTGATTATGCTTTCCTTCAGAAATGTATCATTCTGTCTTTCCAGTACAGATTCATTCCTTGTATGTATTTCTTCATAAAATGTGTTTGAAATGGATATAATATAGCATCTAATTTTAAAGATGTATGATATTTGCTTGTTTTGTTAGCTGGCTTCTTCACTAGAGGGTAGGCATACTTGTTTCATACATTTTCTTTTGCTGTTTATATTTAACTCTAATAAAGTAATACCAATGTAACCAATTTTTATGACTTGTACTGCATCTTATGTACTATTTTTGTATGTAACATATTCTTTATTTGCAATTGTCTGCTCTAGGTCATGGCAAAAAAGGCTCCATTTCTGCATGTTGCATCCAAAGATGTTTATTGAGTACTTAGTTAATTTACTTTTTTTTGAAAAGGACAAAGATACAATGATATCAACAAAAGAGAACCGTAGGAATTATTTTGAGCCAAAAAGGAATTTGTAATTTATTTACCATCTGTTCTTTATGTGTACACAAGATCTTATATAGACTACAGAAACCTATTTTACTGTAGTGAAGATTATTTTTATTTATTTATTTAATGTTTGTTAGCCAGGAAAGTCTGACTTGGAATGAAGCCAATTTTCTTTGGAGGCCTGGGGAGAAACACTCCAGATGCATGTCTTTGTAATGTGGGAGGAAACTGGAGCACCCAGAGGAAACCCACATGAATGCATGGAGAACATGTAGACTCTGCACCGAAGGCACTCCAGGCAAGAATTGAACCAGAGAACCTCTTGCTGTGAGGCAAAAATGCTACCGCTGCACCACTGCGCCATCCAATTACATCCAAAGACTATGGTCCCAATTTCAAAAAACTTGATCTCAGGCTTAGAGTATGTGTTTTGGAATCTGGTCCCTATGGTATGAATGTTTATAGATAGGACATATACCAAAGCAATTCACTTGCACTGAGAGCAAGTCTTTTGGAATCAGGGCAGACAACACTCATAGCAACACTTTTGGAATATGGCCCTATTAATTTGGTGCATTATATAATTCATTAATAATCAAAAAATAGTTGGTAAAAGATATAATAAAACAAGGGTCATGACCTTACTCAATCAGAAAAAAAAAAGAGAAAATGGATGTGTACAAAATAAAATGTGAATAAAGTAAGAGGTTTCAAATAAGAATATGACAATATGCTGCAAAAGTGATGGCTATGAAAAAAGAGAATGATATGATAATGCAATTTCACAAAGGAGAAAGACAGAAAAATGTTGTGTAATGGAAATTCACTCTCAGTGTGATATGATTTTATAACCATGACAGGAAATGCTATCCTTTCTTAATAAATGTTGTAGAATCTGTGGTAGAAAGGCCGAAATATACATATCCACAGCTAGTGGGGTTTGGCTTTATTGGCCTTAAATTGTCCATTAAAATGACAAAACAAGTCATGGGCATTCAGAATCGCCAATTAGCTGAAACAACTGATGTTCTTAAGGATCATTTGCATATATACCATGTGCCTCAGATACAAGAGGTTTGGGAGGTCACTCAGTGGAATTTCTAGCTTTGCTGTAGTTTTCATTTTGTTTTTAATGATTCATTTTTCAGTGACCTTCTCACTCATTGTTTTAGAATCTGTAGTAGAAAACATATTGTTCAAAGATTTATAAATGAGGAAATAACATTTTCAAATGAACTGCATGGCATTCGGTAGAACTATGAATATGAGTAACACCAATAATCAGCTCTGTAAAGTACTACTGACATGAAATCAGCTAGCACAGTAAAATGTGAAAATATATTTCAGCCACCTGAGACTAGAGTACAAGTCAGAATGATGGAAGTTGTTGTGTCTTTTGGCTTTTCCCGGTTAGGGGTCGCCACAGCGGAACTCCGGTCCGCTAATGATTGGCAGTTGATTTTTACATGCCGAGTTGCCAGCCCTGATGCAGAACCTTCAACGAAGGTACGCCCATTCATGCATGTCTCCATGCAGAAGATGCTCTAGCTGAGAATTGAACCGGACAGCGTCTTACTATGAGGCGACAATGCTACCGCAGCACCACCACCGCGGATAAGTCAGAATGATGGAAGTAAATATTCATAATCAATTAGCAAAATGTTGAATTTAAAGTAGACACATATGAAGAACATTTTATTTATTTATGTATTTATTTAAGTTTAGTTGACTGTATTATGTGAAGATGCTTTTATAACAATGGAGTTAAAGTATCTAAAAAGAGAGGTTTTTGCATATTATTAACATATCCTCACCATGGGCTAGAGCTACTGCATCAGAAGTTATGGAAATGGGAATATAAAAATAAGTAGCATAAGATATTGTTTCAATCTGAAGCACATGAAGGAATTTGAATAATTTGTGGCATCTGCTTTACAAGACTCTGGAAATGGTAAAATGTATTCACAGTGAAAAAGCAAAGAGTGCGTGTGTACAGATCCAGCTACAAAGTTGTACAGACAAGTAAAATACTGAACACAGTTACAATGGTGATACCCAGCATAACTACACTGAGTCCAGGCTTAAGATGTTTGCAGAGAAAAATTGCATGCAAACAAAAAAACCTGATTTCAACCACTCATACGTGCTCCAAGAGTCTCTGGAGTAAATGAGCACAAAATGAAGAGAATAGAAACAGAGTATCATTAAGAAGTAATCAGAGTAAAAATAGGGGGTGCAAAATATGGTCACTGTTGTAAAATAAGGCAATAATGTATTTTCAGTCTAAGGATGTTTGCCAAGAAAAAAATACATACAAATAAAAACATATGTGAACTTATGACAATGCTGCTGGAAAAGTACAGTACCAATAGCTCTCAAAATTAGACCACAAACCACAAAACAAAGTTAATGGAAAGCTAAAGGCATCATTAAGAAGCAATTAGACCTAAGTGAAAGGATTAAAAGTGTGATCACTCTTGTAAATTGTGACAAGATTTGAATTTATTTATTTATTTATTTGTTTGGCATTTGTTAACTGGGTTAGTCTGACTGGGCATCAGACCTTTTTTCAGCAGAGGCCCAAGGAGAAAAGTTCCAAGTAGTACATGACACAAAAGTAATGAAATGGTAGAGTAAACAAAAAAAATAGATTTAACAATAAATGTTAACATATAGAGTAAACAATATGATAAAATAGTTAGAGAGAAAAACATGCTAGAACATGTACAATGTCTTAAAACATATTAGAGTTCAAAATTTATATACAGTACTAAGAACAGAAGCTAATATTAGATACATGCAGGCAAAAAAAAACAAGTCAACAGATAAATTAAGAATGTACACTATGTACAGGAGAAAATCCCAAGGCATACATCACACTACAAGTCTGCAGTACTGTAGGCTGTGAAATAACTTTCTATTAATATATTAGTAAGAGGTGGAGCAGAGATGGTTGCTGCAAGAGAATTAGAAGAGTACAAGAGGAAGGGATGATGGGGTTAAGTAGGGTGATTGCATAAGCATGACCATGCTTTACAAAGGGTATTTTTTAGAGCTGTTTTAAAAGAGTTACAGTTTGGGATAGATATAACACTAGGTGGTAGTTTATTCCAAGCTTTTGTCACTGAATATCTGTAGAGGAGTTTGCCAATATTTTTGTTGGGCACATACACCTGCAGAAGATGCTGTTGAGAGCTATGGAGGGCACGGTTGGGAGCACAGGAATGGATGAGGGAAGAGAGAGAGGGGCAGGAGGAAAGAAACTGTGTCAGCAATTCTCAATACCCAGTTCATTCTAGTACAAGATGAAAACCTGTGGTGCTGATGACATACCAAGTAAAAGTCTTAGAAACATGTAAATTCCTAATGGCATGTTAAGTATAGAATCTGGAGTTTTTTCATCAAGCTTTATCTGCCAGAATCCCTTTTAAACTTTATTTGGCATGTCATCAGCACCAGAATTGTTTTAGAGATATGTTGCTCAGTTAAGTAAATGATTAGAAGGTGATGATGTTCTATTAGTGTGGAGGTCACATACAAATACAGCATAAAAAAATCAGCACTATTTTAAGTTATTTAAGAGAAAATGCAAACTGAAAGTGACAAATATGACACAGAGGCTATATTATAATGTCTGAAAAAGTTAAGCATCACATAAGCCTTATACTGAAAAAGTTAAGAGCAGTTGTCCAAATGTCAAGGCCAGAAGAAAATGAAACATTGCAATGGCTTCCAGGAATCATGCAGTGCCTTTTATCTGTGTATTTGATGACATCCAACAACTGTGCATTAGTGAAAACTATTACAGCAATATGTCACATGAGAAGTGAGCTGTAAACAGGAAAGCAGATTTGAAATACTCAAGAAGATAGCTGCAGAGGCTCAAGTATTAAAATACTATGATGTGAATAAGCCAGCAGAACTGCAAGTAAATGTCAGATATGTGTCCTATTGAAAGTTTCAGATTTGTCACTGCTAGTCCCAAAACTAAGAAAAAATGTGTATAACTGCAAAAGTCATTGTTATACATTAAATCCCATGTGGGGCATTGTCTTAATCACATCTATGCTATGTATGTATATATATCAATTCCAAGATTGAGGCACCTCTGAAAGAAGGAAATTCTCTGAGATGCAAATGTTTTGGACATTATATTTCCTTTCTTTAATTGCTGCTGTTCTGAAGATCACACACGAAGTCCACAAACTTTCAGCAGGAACCCTCTCATGTGAGTTGCCAATCTCGAGACATTGAAAATAGGTACAACAGTTCTTGAAATGTAGGTGCATCCATCCAAAAATCTGAACACCTAGTAGCATGAAACAATGAAAACTGAAAAGCATGTAACTCTCCCTATCTCTAGTAGAAAAATAAGTTAAAAATGGAGAGTGATAAAATGGAACAAAATATAAGCATTTTAAAACAGTGTAAAATCAGTAGACTTCAATGAATGACATCACAAAAATCTAGCTCACATAGTCACTTGTCTTTTTTTTCCAAAAAAAGGAAGATGTTATGTGTGGGTCTTATTTAAAGTATTGGTACCCACCATCATGTTGGACATATAGTCTGGCTTCCTGTACACTAAAGAGCATCAAAATTGAGTGTTTTGAGAGAAGGGATTCAGGATATAATCAAAAAGGGTAAATCAAGACAGAAAATAGGTATGTACCTCCAAAATAGTTACAGTTGAAAGGTCTGCTCTCACACCAGAGTGTTAGTACAGCCATGATCTTATAACTGAAAAGAGTACATACAGATGCTTACAAGTGATATACTCAGAGAGAAAAGGAACTGCTCACAGCATGTTTAGCTGTACATACTAATCAGAGGAGCAAGATGAAGTGTTAGAATATCCTCATATTCTTCAGGTAATACCAATGGCAGAAAAAAAATAATTCCAGAGGTATACTGCTACTGATTTAAAAATAAACTGAAAGCCTGCTCTGAAAAAGAATCAGTCATAGGGAAAGAAAGTCAGTCTTAGTTTTCTTTTAAGGAATAAATAGTTGTGCTCAGTGCTTACCATTAAGAGCTGCCAATATGCAAGACATATACCGAAGTGTAAATGAATCACATTTGGGTATAATGAAGTACAACAAATATAATAGCAAAATATATAAAATAGGATTCATAGACCAGAGAGCAAGTATGTAATGCACAGCTACTATACATAAAAATCAGCCACTTGCAGGCTGAGTCTGCATGGAAAACAATCATATTCCCATGATGCATTACAGTGCACAGAACACAAATGCACTGTAGAAGATCAGTGAAAGTGAATGTATAATGATATGCAAATTAAAATGGGTTAGGAAATGAAGTCCTAATAATATATAGATATATGTGAGGTTAACGTAGTTTTGATTCATGCTCATACATGGGGGAGGGGACTATAAAAGTGCAAAATATCAAAAAATATTAGACCTGCAAATAGCAAGAATGCTAGGAGCAGCAGTGCTGGTCATGCAGCAGATGTAGTACAGGTCATGCAGCAACAGCAGCAGCAGTAGTGCAGGTTATGTAGCAGCAGTACACTCAATGCAGCAGCAGCAGTAGTACAGGTCATGCAGCAGCAGCAGCAGTAGTGCAGGTTATGCAGCAGCAATAGTACAGGTCATGCAGCAGCAGTACAGGTTATGCAAGAGCAGCTGCTGCAGTAGTGCAGGTTATGCAGCAGCAGTAGTACAGGTCATGCAGCAGCAGCAGTAGCAGTAGTGCAGGTTATGCAGCAGCAGCAGTAGTACAGGTCATACAGCAGCGGCAGCAGTGCAGGTTATTCAGCAGCAGCAGTAGTGCAGGTTATGCAGCAGCAGCAGTAGTGCAGGTTATGTAACAGCAAGAGTACAGGCCATGCAGCAGCAGTAGTACAGATCAGCAGCAGCAGTACAGGTCATGCAGCAGCAATAGAGCAGGTTATGCAGCAGCAGCAGCAGCTGTAGTACAGGTTATGCAGCAGCGGCATACTTTAGCTAACTGCACTGCTGCTTCCAGCAGGTATGCCCAAAGTGACATCTAGTACCAAAGGAAACTGCAGTGTCGGTGGAGGCCCTATTCTAATTTTGCAGTCAGGAATCACTGAACACATTGGAGTAGGTTTGCATATTGCTCAGTCTTAGTTGGCATGCCATGTGCACTATGAATTAATAGAAATACATAACAGTTCTGAACTAGGGATGTTGCTGTATGCATTGCACATTCTTTTCTAGCGATAGGCACTTTTTCCAAGACTAACAGGGAACCTATTGTGTATTTCACAAGCCTCCAACTATAGAATACTTGAGAGTTCCTTGACATCATGATTTTACATGTGGGGGACCATACATCATTTTCTAGCACACCGCAGGAGAACGCTAACAGCAACTTTCTATGGCATCACCTGCCTTCCTGAAATACTTTGTGCCACAGATTACCAGTAGCTACTATTAAAGGCTACACCTGGCCCACATCTTTAAATATTTCTGATCAGGAAGGACTATGATTTAAGGGGTTCCCAAATAGTGCATAATGAGTTTGTGTCATAACTAGCATGCCTACACAGCAGGCAGGCAGTGCACATGATTCACACATATCAGATCTATAGCAGGCTCCTCCACAGTAGGATTCCACAGGACTAACTGGTTATCAAGTACAGGCCCTTTAGCTAGTGTTAATATATAGGGTCACATTTATAATATATTGAATGGTATAAACACTTTGCATCTGCAAATGACTCAAGCTCCTCACAACCGGAGTATGAATGCATGATTTTACAGCAATAGTATATATGCTGTTGATTAGAATTAAAGCTGGCATAGCAGGCATTCATGTAATATAGTTAAAGTTATCAATGTAGACATATCTTGCAGCTGAAGCTAACACTACAGGCCTTTAGTCTCATAATGACAATACATTATCATGCTATGATACTACAGAAATTTAGTTTTATACTATCAGTATAGTAGTAAAGCTATGGAGTCATTAAGTTCAACTTACATGACACACAGAAAAAGGGTAACTCATTGCAAAGCATACTCTTGTACAGGTATTTGCATGAGATAAGAGAACCTAACTATGACCAGTAACAGTTACATGCTGCTGTTTATGTATGAGGGTTGTTTGTTAACAGCAGCTTACAGCATGATGAAATATATCATACTGCTCTTTACAGCAGCTAGTATGTGAGAAAAAAATATACCAACATTAATGGGATGTATTACATTGATCTGGATAGTACCCGATGAATTCCTAGTTTGATCATTTCTAGAAAGCTGAGAAGCATGTATCTACACTGTCAAAAGGAACAGCTGTTGCATTTCTTATTGATTACATTTAAGGATTGTAGAAGGTAGATGGATACATATATATGTAAAGTATTAAGATGCTGGTTATATGAATGTGTATTAGACAGAGGTTTACGAATTAGTTTTAAGAATATTGTTTTAAATCTGCGTGTTTCATTGAAAATTTTGTTAAGTGTTCTTTATTAGCATATACAAATAAAGAGGTGTGGTGGCTGAGGAATTGTAGGTGGGACAGGAGTGAAGTGTGCTATGTCCCCTGCAAGACCAGAATCCAATCAGCTTGCACATGCACAATGCTGTACACAGCAGGCAGAGAGAGTCCATTGAACCAGTAAATGTTAAGCAGCCTTTAAAGTGAGCGGCCCTTGCAAGCAGCTGCTGTTCGTTATAGAAGGCACTTTGAGAATTGCAATATCATTTTGTGCTAAACTCATCTTGTATCCTAACTAGTGAAAAGCGTTAGTACCCAGGTAGGAGAATACAGAGTATTTTTTTTCTGGGGCTTGGGCTTAAATATCTGTTTGGGGCTGCCTCTGACAGTTTGTGTGCTTTTTTATTATTCTCCTTGCTATGAGCCTTTATATTAAACAGCTCTTATGAACAATGGGGCGGCAGAGACAAGGCTAACACTCTGATTAATACAAATTATATCCAAAATTTAGTGACTATCTAGCATTGGTTTCAACTATTTTTAATATGTTTTCTTTTTGTGGGAAGACCATAGATTTTTTAGAAGACTATAGATGAGAGATAATTTCTGCTTAAAAGATTTTGTGGAAGGAAAATTTCTGAATCGATGTGAGACCTGCTAAATGTACAAAACCCTTGATGATTTGAGTAGAGATTTACTGTGCTAGAAATGTTTTGCAAACAAGATATTGTTAAATCATATCAACAGATCTAGTATTACTACACAAACCATAGACTTTTGTGTAGTATATCAGAATGAAATATGCTGTAGTTGTAGGCATAAAATCATAAGTTCAAATGGCAGTGTTCCAGTCAAAGACCAACGAGGAACATTGATTCCACCAAATCAAGGTTTTACACTGAATATCCAGTTTAAAGGAGTTGAAAGACTTAGAAGACCTAATATATATATATTGGTAATTTATTCCATTACTTTGGAATTCTTAGCATTATGAAAGACTTTGTGCCGGTCCCAATCCCAGATAAATGGGGAGGGTTGCGTCAGGAAGGGCATCCAGCGTAAAAGTTTGCCAAATGATATATGCGGATGACAATACAGATTTACATACCGGATCGGTCGAGGCCCGGGTTAACAACGACTGCCACCAGTACTGTTAGCCAAAAGGGTGCTGGTGGAAATTGGGCTACTGTTGGCCGAAGGAAAAGGAGAAGAAGAGGGGGTAGGCATGCTCGAAGGCAGGAAAAGAGGAAAAAGGTTAGGAGTGTGGTAGTGAGGGTAGGAACTTTGAATGTTGGCAGTATGACTGGTATATGGAAAGATCTAGCTGATATGATGGACAGAAGGAAGGTTGATATATTGTGTGTGCAAGAGACCAGATGGAAGGGGAGTAAGGCCAGGTGTATAGGAGGTGGGTTCAAATTGTTCTATCATGGTGTGGATGGGAGGATTTCTCGGGTAGGAGTTATCCTGAAGGAACAGTATGCCAAGAGTGTTTTGGAGGTGAAAAGAGTGTCAGATAGAGTGATGTTTATGAAGCTGGAAATTGATGGTGTAATGATGAATGTTGTTAGTGCATATGCTCCGCAAGTTGGGTGTGCGATGGAGGAGAAAGAACATTTTTGAAGTGAGTTGGATGAAGTGGTAATGACTGTACCCAAGTGTGAGAGAGTGGTGATTGGAGCAGATTTCAATGGGCATGTTGGTGAAGGGAACAGAGGGGATGAGGAAGTGATGGGTAGGTATGGTGTTAAGCAAAGGAATGCAGAAGGTCAGATGGTAGTGAATTTTGTGAAAAGAATGGACATGGCTGTGGTGAATACATATTTTAACAAGAGGGAGGAGTGTAGGGTGACAAACAAGAGTGGAGGAAGATGCACACAGGTTGATTATATCCTAAACAGGAAACCCAGTTTGAAGGAGATTGGAGACTGTAAAGTGGTGACAGGGAAAAGTGTAGTTAAGCAGCATAGAATGGTGGTCTGTAGGATGATGTTGGTGATCAAGAAGAGGAGGAGGAGTGTGAGGGCAGCACCAAGGATCAAATGGTGGAAACTGAAAAAGGGTAATTGTGAGGTGGAGTTCAGGGAAGAGTTAAGACAGGCACTGGGTGGGAGTGAAGAGTTACCGAATAGCTGGGTAACTACAGCAGAGCTAGTACAGGAAATGGCTAGAAAGGTGCTTGTTGTGACATCTGGACAGAGGAAGGAGGACAAGGAGACCTGGTGATGGAATGAGGAAGTACAGGAGAGTATACAGAGAAAGAGATTGGTGAAGAAGAAGTGGGATTGTCAGAGAGATGAAGAAAGTAGACAGGAATATAAGGAGATGAGGTGCATGGCAAAGAGAGAGGTGGCAAAGGCTAAGGATAAGGTGTATGAAGTGTTATATGAAAGGGTGGACACTAAGGAGGGAGAAAAGGACCTGTACAGATTGGCTAGACAGTGGGACCTAGCTAGGAAAGATGTGCAGCAGGTAAGGGTGATAAAGGATAATGAGAGAAACATACAAACAAGTGAGGAGAGTGTGTTAAGCAGATGGAAAGAGTACTTTGAGGGGCTGATGAATGAAGAGAATGAGAGAGAGAGAAAGTTGGATGATGTGGGGATAGTGAATCAGGAATTGCAATGGATTAGCAAGGAGGAAGTAAGGACAGCTATGAAGAGGATGTAGAATAGAAAGGTTGTTGGTCCAGATGACATACCTTTGGAAGAATGGAGCTGTTTAGGAAAAATGGCAGTGGAGTTTTTAACCAGAGTGCCTGAGGAGTGGAGAAAAAGTGTTTTGGTACCAATTTTTAAAAATAAGGGTGATGTGCAGAGCTGCAGTAACTACAGAGGGATAAAACTGATCAGTCACAGCATGAAGTTATGGGAAAGAGTAGTGGAAGCTAGATTAAGAAGGGAGGTGATGATTAGTGATCAGCAGTATGGTTTCATGCTGGGAAAGAGCACTACAGATGTGATGTTCGCTCTGAGATTGTTGACGGAGAAGTACAGAGAAGGTCAGAATGAGTTGCATTGTGTCTTTGTGGACTTAGAGAAAGCATATGACAGGGTGCCCAGAAAGGAGTTATGGTATTGTATGAGGAAGTT
The DNA here is from genome assembly GCF_019279795.1 of Protopterus annectens. Lineage (NCBI taxonomy): Eukaryota > Metazoa > Chordata > Ceratodontiformes > Protopteridae > Protopterus > Protopterus annectens. The sequence goes on along the minus strand of NC_056741.1, from coordinate 1,648,589,621 downwards.
GGGAGTGGCAGAGAAGTATCTAAGAGTGGTACACGATATGTACGAGGGTAGTGTGACAGTGGCGAGGTCTGTGGTGGGAGTGATGGATGCATTTAAGGTGGAGGTGGGATTACATCAAGAATCAGCTCTGAGCCCTTTCTTATTTGCAATGGTGATGGACAGGTTGACAGATGAGATCAGACAGGAGGCCCCGTGGACTATGATATTTGCAGATGACATTGTGATCTGTAGTGAGAGTAGGGAACAGGTGGAGGAGACCCTGGAGAGGTAGAGATATGCTCTTGAGAGAAGAGGAATGAAGGTCAGCATGACTTAGACAGAATATATGTGTGTGAATGAGAGGGAGGATAGAAGAATGGTGAGGATGCAGGGAGTAGAGGTGGTGAAGGTGGATGAGTTTAAATACTTGGGACCAACAGGTCAGAGTAATGGTGAGTGTGGAAGAGAGGTGAAGAAGAGAGTACAGGCAAGATGGAGTGGGTGGAGAAGAGTGCCAGGAGTGATTTGTGACAGACACGTACCAGTAAGAGTGAAAGGGAAGGTCTACAAGAGGGTAGTGAGACCAGCTATGTTATATGGGTTGGATACAGTGGCATTGACAAAAAGGCAGGAATCAGAGCTGGATGTTGCAGAGTTAAAGATGTTAAGATTTACACTGGTTGTGCTGAGGGTGGACAGGAGTAGTAATAAGTATATTAGAGGGTCAGCCCAGGTTGGACAGTTTGGAGACAAAGCCAGAGAAGCGAGATTGCATTGGTTTGGACATGTGCTGAGGAGGGATGCTGGGTATATTGGGAAAAGGATGCTAAGGATGAAGCTGCCAGGCAAGAGGAAAAGAGGAAGGCCTAAGTTAAGGTTTATGGATGTGGTGAGAGAAGACATGCAGGTGGTTGGTGTGATAGAGAAAGATGCAGAGGACAGGAAGAAATGAAAACAGATGATCCACTGTGGTGACCCTTAATGGGAACAGCTGAAAGAAAAAGAAGATGAAAGACTGACTTAGTCTGAACAGCTTTACATACGGCTTTATATCACTATTCCTAATGTTTTACCACAATGTAAATTTAAGTTAAACATTGCTTCTAAGGTTTCATCATGAAACACTTTATATGTATAAGTAGTTTTCCTCTTGTATATAGATAGAATAGTGCATATAAATGTAAGTGCCTACAACTGTCAGAAATGCACAACTTATAACACTGGTAAATTCTCACACACTCAATACTGTTTAGTTACCGTTTGGTATAGAGATAGACAGTACTGCTATACTCCAAAACAGGTCTTTTATAAAATTTTTATAAAGCTATAAGGCAACTATTGTCCCTTGTTATGGGGTGCTTTAGCAGAATTTCAAGCTGGTTCATAGCTTGACATCTAATTACTTATACATATTTGCCAAATGAGAAGTTGTTACTAATGGTTACACCTAATTGTTTGAAGATATCCACTTCAGATAAAACAGCTGTGTTCAGATAAGCTGCATAGTTAATTTTGGGACTGCCAGACTGCATCACTTGGCATTTATCCATACTGAATTTGAGACAGGTGGAATCTGCTGAGGAGTAGACAGCAGACTTCTGACATGTAGGAGTTAATTATTCTAGCATCATTATCGTTGGAGTTAAAGCTGACTTTTAAATCATCTTCTTATTTCCTTATCCAGCAATATTTATTTTTAGGAAACATAGTAAATATTATGTTAAACAAGACAGGACCTAAAATTGATCCTTGAAGAATACCCACTTTCACTGGGTATTGCTTCCATATACTAATACAAATTGTTATCTATCTCTTAAACATTCCAGGATCCATTTTGGATTTATATTTGCAGCAATCATAGCATTTAGAATAACTATGTCAGATAAAGAATTAAATCCTTATCCATATCCAGAAATTCTGCACCCAATGGTAAGAAAATGTCTGAAGCATATATTTGTTCATAAAATTCTATTACATTTAATAATGTTGATTTTCCATTGTAAATGTTTTAGATATTTCAATTCTCTTAACAGTGTGTACACATTAGTCCTGGGTAAATATTTTGAAAACTGCATTGTTAGTATTATTAACAGTGAACTCCTAAATTCCTCCCAACATGACTTTTAAAAAGTAACAGCAACATTACTAAACCAGACAGAGAAGTAACAGTGACTTTGTTCTTTAGTTCACTTAGTGTACCCACTGTCTGGATTAAATTAGAGTCTCTGACAATAAAATCTCTAAATCTTTGTTAATACTCAAATGCAGATTAATATCATTCTCCTAAAAAACACTATTAGTGTGGCCAATTTTTTATTTATTTTTTCTTATTGTGTACTTTATCTTTATTTTTAATATTATCCTCACTAAAGAGTCTAGTCCTTTATTTTGCATTGAAGCACTGAACAGTTATTTCTGATTATAAAATTACTGACGATTAACATTCAAAAATGAGCACAATGATTGGTCAGTCCAACCAGCGTGCCTGTTGTAAATTTGGCATATATCAATGGAAAAATTTACAGTCACACAGATTTTCTGCTATTAATATATGCTACGGAAACTCTATTTTATTTTTTATTTTTTTAAACAAACTTTCAAAAACCAGAGGCTTCAAAAGAACAAGACAGACGGGACAGACCAGCACAAACATTTCCTTGACCCATCCTCAAAATTCACTCTGGCCTCCTCCTACCTTCTCCCCATTCTATTATTTGGTGCCCCTGTTCTTACAAATTTACAAACTAACCTCAAAACTAAGCTCAAATCTTGCTACAATAAAGTTGCAAAATTTGCTACCAATGCAAAATACTCAACATATCACTGCATACCCCTTCGCTCTCTCAGTTGGCTTGAACTTTCACAATATCTAACCTTCCTACAACTTAAAATAGCTCACAAGATCATTTATAAATCCTTGTCCTGCTCAAACCTTAACACTATCTTCCAAGTCTACATGCCGTGTAGATCTCTTAGGTCAGAAAACAAACAACTGTTAGTCAAGCACCATCCCAAGATACTAAATCTGCTGGACAAAGCCTATACTCTTGCTCCATAGCAAAGATCTGGAACACTCTCCCCTAACTATCAGATCCAACTACAATACCCTCAGTCTTTAAACACTCTCTCAAAGAATATCTCTTCAAATTGTCTATTTGCTCCGGTTCAACCCCTGGTCGACAATCCACATTCTAAATAACTCACCTAATTCTTATCAATCTTAAACTCAATCTTCTCTTACCTGACTCTACTCTTCCACTTTCACTTTTATTCTGTAATTCCTATCTCACCCTTTAGAATTCTCTCAAAATTTGGCTTCATGTTTTCTTACGCTCATGCCATCGCATGCATTCTGAGTCTTCTTACTAGGAACCTTCCTGCATTTGTAATGACAGTCCACTATTCACTTTTGTCCAAATTGTATGTTTTATTTTTCCATGCAGACCTGACTAATACTGTATATAGTGTTCAACTATTATGAACAATAGCATTTTGTAACTGTTTGTAACTATTGTAAATCTTACATGTTGGAGATTTTCTCTCCAGGCCTCCACTGAAAATGGGTTCACTTAGACCCAGTGGATTTTCCTGGTAAATAAATGTCAAATGAATAAATAAATATTCTGTTACGTTATGCAAAACTAGAAAAATGTGCTTGATTATCCTTTTATTTTCTCTGTCCCGTCTCTTCTGTACATTGAAAGTCTCCCTATTTATTTTTTTAATTAAAAACAACAAAAATCAACATAGATCTTCCTTTCTCTATTACTACCTTTATACAGCACTGATGCACTGCATAAAAGTAGGAATGAAAGTCCCATATGCATGTGCAGTAAATCAAGAAAGCCCCAGGATACTGGGGAAAAACATGGAAGAGCAGCAGAGCATCATTATACAAGGACATTATTTAAGAAAAGTGTGGTCATTACCATAATTTATCACCTTTGTGATGGGATACTCAGGATGTTTGTCCCTTTTGGTTAATGTTAATGTTAAGAAGAATGACAAGCAGTTTGAAAGTGTAGTATGTGGGATGCAAGTTTCAGAAGACACTAACAAATTAGATTGTGATTCACATGTTATAGACTTGGAAGACAAAAGACCAGCATCCACAAAAACAGCAAAAGAAAATAAAATGTATTCCTTCCATTTTAAAACAACTCTAATCAAAGCATGCACAGAATGAACACAGGTACATATGCAGAAGCAGTCATGGAAAACTCTATAAAAGATATTGAGAAGAACCCACTAAATGAGAACAGAAAGAAAAGGACACTGGGCAGAACTCTGACATTGAACTTCTCTGTTTCATGCCTGTAACACCAATTCTGCATTCATGCTATGCACACCTGTGGTGCGAGTGCACTGTAAAAATGATCTCCATCCCACGCCTATAGCCTTCTATACATTTGTTAAAAATAGTCTAAATCTACCTTCGGTTAAAGTTTAAATACGCACAATCATTATCGCTACTTGCCATTATTGTACGTCTTTTAGTGCAAGTAAAACAAACATTGGTTGCCATCGGGAAAGAAAACTGAGTAATATGAGAACTTTCTGTACCTTACACTCCATTATCTGGTCGATCCTCCACAGCTACATAAACACCTGCTGAAGACAGTTGCTTACTATACCTGTACATTTGGTATCATCCATCGCTAAAACAAAAGGAAAAGCAGCACGCAATACTGTTAATGTTTTTCAGTTCAGTGTATTTGGGAACAACTCCCTCTCTCCACATCATTGTTACTTTTAGAAAGCTATTTCATCCAAATTGCACATATGCCCGACATCATCACAGATCAGCCAATGGCTATTTATATTTGTTCACATTGATTTGCTGTTAGGAAGTCAATAGCTTTCATAAGATTAGAGATGCTTTTGCAGAAATAGAAGGCTCTGGAAAGTCATGCTATCAGCTATGTACTACACATAGAATACCACATTTCAAGAAGTAAGGTGTGCATATGTGTGTGTCTGTGTGTGTGTGTGTGTGTGTGTGTGTGTGTGTGTGTGTGTGTGTGTGTGTGTGTGTGTGTGTGTGTGTGTGTGTGTGTGTGTGTGTGTGTGTGTGTGTGTGTGTGTGTGTGTGTGTGTGTGTGTGTGTGTGTGTGTCTGCCTATGTGTGAGTGTGTGTGTGTGTGTCTATGTGTGTTTGTGTGTGTGTGTGTGTGTGTGTGTGTGTGTGTGTGTGTGTGTGTACCAGAATACTACAAGTAGTAATACTATAATACTGTAGTACCGAAACCACAACAAAACTGACTGCTCTACTGGAGAAGTAAACTGTTTCTTGTTACCCAAAAATGCTTTACTTTTCAGGGTAAACATTCCTTGAAGTGTCTTATTACACCATTCGTAGGTGTGCCTGTGTATGTAAGCAATGACACACACACGTGAACCTAAATACTGGAAAAAACTTTTTACAAAATGAATTCTAGCTTGATCATTGAACGTGTACTCAGTATCAGCATTCATTTATGAAGCCCCAAAATCATCAAAACTTCATAAATCAATGCCGCTACTGCAGTTTCACTTGACTGACAACTGCTGATCATACCCCTTAGAGCTTTTGCACCCCTTTACCCACCCCTAGTTATGAGCCTGGCTCCAGTCTCTGGTTACGAGTTGTCCAGTTTTCTAGCACCAAAAGTTTATTTATTTATTCATTCATTTATTGGCATTTGATTACTGGGAAAGTCCGACTGAGTAGAAGCCCATTTTCAGGGGAGGCCTGGGAAGAAATTGTTACAAAACATTTTAAGGAGAATAATTCCACAATCTTCAAAAATAAAACAAAAACATTTGCAGTTTAAATTATTATAACAAATTAGACATAATAAAAACATTGGTTAAGAATCGATACAAGATATATAACAATCATTTAATATTTAGAGAAATTTTAGACAGTTTGTACAGAAATTAAAGGTATGTTAGTCTAATGCAAATAGGAATTGCAATGTGAAGTGAGGGAGAAAAAGGCTTATGGTATATTTAGAGAGAAAATCTGGGAAGATAATTGGATAGCAGTAAGGAAGTAAGTGAAAAAGGGAGAGTAAGGAAGAATAAGGAATGGAAAGGTACTTTTCACATTTAGGGATATAGTTTAACATGGTTTTGAGCAAGAACAGAGACAGATTTTAGCTAGGATGTCTTTCAGGGTGGTTTTAAAAGATGGGAGAGAGGGTATAGACCTGATGGATACAGGTAAGGTTTAGGCCTTAGCAAGCTTGCATGAGTACAGACAATGCCCAGCAGATTTGCTAGATTTGTAGACAGGAGGAGATTTTGGTCACTGGATTGCAATGACCAACAGGGAACATAGTTGTATATAATGTTTTTTAGTGCTGGGCAGGCAGATGGTTACTGGATAATTTTATAGGTGGTAAGAAGTTATGTATATGTTAGCTGATGTGGCAGTTCTAACCAATTTAGGCTTTTCAGTGCTATACAATGGTGGGTTTTGAAAGGGGTATTTGCTGCAAATTTAGCAACTTTGTCATAGCATTATCCATGTTTTAATTTTTGTTAAGCCTGGAGGTTAGTAAGGATGGGAGTACCATAAAGAATTGTGGGGAGGAAGTAAATAGTGGCAATTGTAGTTTTAGTCTCTGAGAAAGTTTTTGGGTCTGTAAAGCATCTTTAGTTTTTGAGGAGTTTTTCTTATGTAATTTTGTATATGCAGGTCGAAAGTAAGATTATCATCTACTATCACCCCTAATAGTTTGTTATGAGAAGTGACTTCAATAGTTTATTATCAAGATAGAGGACTTTAAATTTTGTTTTTTCATGAGATAGAGATTTGGGGGGAAAAGTAGTAGTTTGTTCTTTTCTGTGTTGAGCATGAGTTGTGAGTTACAGTCATGTTTCAGTGGCTGTTAAAGCTTCCTGAGTAATTTTTTGGAGGTGTACCATGTTTTCAGATATGTAAATAAGAGAAGAATCATCTGCGTATTGTATTAGAGTGGCATGTTTTGTGGACGTATAGAGGGTGTTTTTGAAAATATTAAAGAGGAGGGGACCAAGTATAGAGTCTTATGGTACACCACTGGTGACTGGGAGGTAAGGAGAGAACATGAAATGCCATTTTACTATTACACAAGTAGCTTTTGAGCCACAGAGGGGCGGGGAAAGAGAGACTTAGTGAGGACATTGAAGTAGAAGTTTGCTGTGATAAACTGTGTTGAAGGCTTTAGACAAGTCTAGAAATAAGGAATATACTAGTTTGCCATTATATCTAGCTTTATTGACAGTATCTATATAGGTTAGAAAGGCAGTGCTAGTACAATGGGAAGGTGGGAAGCCATGTTGTGTAGGTGATAGGAGTTCATCTTGCAGGAGATAGTCTAGCAATTGTTTTTGAATACATTTTTCAAATATTTTAGCGAGGGAAGATAAACTTCCTATAAGTCTACAGTTATTAATCTCTATTGAATTTCCTTCTTTGTGCAGTGAGATAATGTATGATTTTTTCCAGAGAAACAGGGAACATGGGATTCCTGGAATGACCTATTTATAAAGATAAAAAAATGTAGATTTAAATGTATATTTATGTTAGTTACATGTATAATGAAATGAAAATAAGTGTATATGGCTTTAAATGGCATGTTGATTTTTTTGGCGCCAGTTTTTGAATTTAAGCAGTAGTAATTTTATTTATTTATTGTGTTCTGAAGAAGCCCACAGTCTAGTGGGTGAAAGTGCTAAACACAGTGTTTCTACCTTTACTTGCTTTTAAAGTCCAATTTTTACTAAAGAAGAGGTTTTGTGCATTTATTGGTGACACCGTGATATTGAGGATTCCAGTGGGACATTTTTCGTATAAATTCTATTTATAAAGACTGAGACAGGATAGGCAATGGTGTTGGCTCTATTTTTAGGTACTCATCTGAAAAGTCATCAGCTTAAGAAGATCACAGTTTAAGTTTGTTTAAGAGTAGCTTTATATATACAGGTTGGAAGGTGAAATGGATGTGCTGATATGTGGCTGTTGAGCAGGGTTGGGATTAGATGTTGAGAAATCCTTGGTTAAACATGCATTATTATTTATAAAGAAAGAGTTGAACTGTATAGCACTTTTGAATGATCAGTTATCGGTAGAGGGGGTTTGGGTTGAATTTTGTTGCTGGGATGTAAGATTTTTTTTAATGGATGTCCAGAATTTTTCAGGGTTATACTTAGTATTATGTGAAATTTCTTATAGTATAGTTTTTTACTTCATTTATTTGCTTTTTAGTATATCTGCAAAGCATTCTGAAGTTTTCAGATATTAAGGTGTTTTCTATTTGTGCAATTCTTTCCATGTTTTTCCTCTATCCTGCATTAGCATTCTAATCTTTTTGAATATCCAGTTAGTATTATTTGTTTTCAGTATCTTCCTTCTAGGAGATGGAAGGCTATTTATGATATTTAGAAAAGTTGTACTGAATTCATTATTAAACATGCTTATTTGTTTTACAAGTGTCCATTTTTAGCCATTTTTTTGTTTGTGGCTCCTTTCAGACCTATATCAGCAATGACTTTTTTCTATATAATTACCATTTTGCAAGAACACAAACATAAATGCAAAAATTATCTTTTTCGATTTGAAACACTTTTTCTTCTTCTTTTCCTTGTTTAATTAGCTGGGTACTCCTTCAGATACTTTCACACTCTTCATACTTAACTTAAGCATTTCTCTGTTTTCTTTTATGTGTCTGGTAAAGTATTATCACTATGTCAGATGTGTGGTAATCAGCTAACAAGTACTGAGCGAAGAACTGAACTGATGAAGTCTACTAGCAGTAGATGAAAGCGCTCAACCGATTGTAATCTTTGTTCTAAAAATAAAAGGTTCTATCCACATTTGGTTCCTGATTAGGCTTTTTGGGACTGTGATACTGATTTACAGCGATAGGTTTTATAACAAGACAGCATTTCTAAAATATTAACAGCAATAATGAATAGCATGAACAATTTAGTTAAGTGCAATTATTATATGTGAACGCATATATCCTATATGGCATAGTGCAATAAAGGCTGCTATTTCTTATATCCAAGAAGTGTGATGTGTTTATTTTATGATATATTAAAACCTTCCCATCATGCCTGAATGCATCAAAGGTATACATAGTCATTTATTATATTTGTTCATGTATTGAAAAAATAAAATACACTGTAAAAATAAAATAAAATAATGTGACATGCCATGTATCTAATTCTCTTTATTTTTGTCTCTCTCCTGCCCTATTCTTGCTCATTTATATAAGTCTTAAAATTATTCTGTTTGCATACCTTTCTACTGAAAACAAAATGACCAACAACACAGAAAGGTAAACCATCTACTGTGGCTTGGCCTGTCATACCTCCTCAGGTTGCATCACAGACACCCAGTACTTTGGAGTCAGAACTCATCACATTGCTTCCTAAACCCCTGCCCTACCTGCTCCACCTGTGTCAGGTAGCTCTGCCCCAGCTACTGGTTCAGTGGTATCCTCCGGGAGCAGTATGAGTGAAGGTGTCAATTTTGTCACCCATTAGGAACTGACAAGTGTGCTGGGGGATATAATGGAAAGGGGCCTTGGTGCCTAAATTGTCTGGGTTGAAAACATCCTGCATCCCCTTGCTAAATCATTTCCATGTTTGTCACTGACCAAGGCAACTCACACAGGAGACAATGATGACAGTTCTGAGGGTGAGAACTGAAATTCTCACTGTTCTCAAGCTGGATGTGAGTTCACCTCCAATCTTCCCTACCTATTTCTAGCCATGGTCTTTCCAAACCTTTTGTGCCCATCACCATTCCTGTCTGTCTTGCATGTCTTTTATGCCTGTGCATGCTTCTTAACCTACCCTACTAACCTTAGCCTGATATTCCTAAGTCCCTTGCCCAACATTCCTATCTCTTTAGAGCAATACAAAAAGGGGCACCTGTCCCACAGAGAATTTACTCCCTATAAATAGCTCTCCACTTCACCTATGTATCTTCTTGACACACTTGATTTAGTCCACTTGGCTATTCAACTGTATTCTGCTATTATCACCCATCCCTGGTGTGGTGACTGTCCAATGTCATGAAATTCTTTGTACAGTTCTGCACTTATGTTCTGAAGAAGTGGATAGCTATGGTGATCTCCCACCCTCTTCCTGCAAATTTCTGTAGTTTTACCCCTCTATCTTACCCTCTGCTTGCCTGCTATTTTCAACAATGTTGTAACAAACCCCTTTAATCTGGTCAAAAAATAGTCAGACACATGGCTAGAAATGGCACATGAAAAGCCTTCATATTTTGTCCTCACCATTTACGTGGGGGTTGGCATCACCCAGCAATACTGAGTGATGGTGAATACTGTTTAAATTCGTATTTCAAAATTTGAAGATTTGAATTGCAGCTGCAGTAGTCTGGTTACTTTTGCAGAAATGTTTTTGAAACCCATTGCTCTATGGTAATACAGAGTAAAGACAGATTAAAGGCAGTACTGTGAAACAGTTACTGTAACAGTTATACGTGTGATGGATGTAATAAACTCCAAGTTCCTATGTGGTGTGCTGAGATAATTCCCCTGGTTATAGACTGATATTTTGGCACAGTGTCATGCGTTCAATTACAGTTGTAGGTCAAATTATTATTTCATGCTTATGTGTTACTATTGGTTGTGCTTTCCTCTCCCTTCTTGCTCCCTGTAGCAATCACTTTATTGTACAGAGCATGGCAGATAAATAATGAGGTAATAAGTAAGAATAACACACCATGCATAAATGCCCCTCAAGAATCCTGTTGTTATTCCTGTCTCCATCTGTCTTGCTCTCTTTCTCCCTCTCTCTGTTCACTCTTTCTGCTTCTGTAAGTTTTCAGTGTCCTCCAGTAATGTTCTGTTATTTCAAGTGTGGCAAGTAGAATTTCCTTTGTGGTGTGATGAGATAATGCTCAGATCTGTAGACAAATTTTTGCATACTTCCAAGGGTTCTAATCCAGGCATTAGCTAAGTGTTACTGTTTTTAGTACACTGTTTTATGTGTAGCTGTGCCTACATATTGTTATGAGCCACCATTATCCTGCTTCTGTTAGATGCTAAGTGGTCCCGCCCCCTGCTCCCCTTTCCATATATCTTCTCCCTTCTGTGTCATTAGTCTTACCCCTCTGTATTTGGCAATTTCTGGCACTGAGCACCAAGTGGAACTGAGCTAAATGGAAGTACACAGCTTATGGCAAAATCCTGTCAGTTTTTGGCTTTGTCACATTACTCTAGTGCCCTTCACACTGTTGGGCTTAGCTATGTATAGCCCAGTTAATCTACTTTTCAATAAGTTGAAGAGTTGAATGTAGAGCTTAGAGTTGTCAAGAGAGTCATGAAGAGTAATACATATATATTTAAATTTTCTGCAATCTGCTGCCATACGGGAATGTAGTGAAATATGACTTCCTATGTGCTGTGTTTAAATAATACTCAGGTCTGTAGATATCTTCTTGAAATACTCTCATGGTTTGAATCCAGATCAATGACAAATTGTTTCAGAATATTTTGTTTGACTGTTGTGGCTGTAATTGTTGGCTATACCTTCCGTTAACACACCATTCTCCTGCTGCTATATCTATGTGCTGCTCCTTATTCTGAAGCCTGTCTTGTACAGATTGTGCCTGAAAAATTATGATGCTAAAGCAAACAGTAATACAACACAAATATGTGCAGAAATGAAACAGGAACTAATGTGCTAGTATGTTTGCATTGTGTATTCCTGTCACCAACTGTCCACCTCTTCCCATCACTTCTGTGTCATCCAACAAACTTCTTTGATTCCAAACTGTTTCCATAAGCCATGTTTCTAAAAACAATGTTTTGTCTTTCATGTGTTTTACAATACCCCTATAGCATTCATATAAGAATTGACTAAATGTAAATGTCATGACAAATGTGTAAATCATGATAGATGAGCATAACACATATCTGTTCTGTATTCCAGCAGATTCACACATAGTTGTATGTGCATAATGCTTCATTGTGAGAAAGTCAGCACACAGCACCATAAACTACTGTTAATTCCCATTCTGTGTTCAACACCTCAGGATATGATTACACATGCACTAATACTTTGCCATCAGCAACACAATTGAACTTGCCAGTGCTGCACTTCAGGCAGAGAGTAAAAAACATTACAACAAATAAGTGTTAGTTTAGGTTGACAATGTCTGTATGTCTGTACTGAATTTTAGAATGTTATCTGGATTTCACAGTGATGTTGACTCATTTCAATCTGTTAATATATGGCTGCATGCCAATTGTTACACATGGAGCTGTGGTGCAATGTTGGTTAACCTATTCACACATAATTAATTCATCAGTGCCCTTCTGCTGTACACTGTCCTATTTAAAAAGTGTCTGTCTTATCAATGCACATTTTACAAGCATGAGGCAGTTGAGAATGAACTGTCAGGAATGCATGATTTATAATCCATGTGCTTACGACTGTGTCATTGGCATCCTATACTGTGAAACAGGCACATGTCCCTCACATTAACACAATGTACATGAATGGCAGTATTTAAATCTTGACAGAGAAATCTGTCATTACATTAGACAATCACAGTGCTATTATAATGGCCTGTCCACACATATGCTTTTGTACCAAAACTGGTGATGCACAATAACAGCTGCTGCAAACAGTAATTTTTACTATTTACAAATATACTTTTTCACATCATTAAATTCAGTCTTCTCCTATGATGATTGTGATTAATATTGTGTTCATTAGATTGTATAATTAGATGGATCCCCTTTACATGATTGAATTTTCACTTACCCGAAAATTAAAAGGATGAGACCACTTCGCCGAAAACTTATTTTCATGAACGGTCGGATCACCAGAATTATACTCCGGGAAAGGAAACACTTGGCCACTATGGTGAACATTGCCCTTTTCCCTACTGTGGTGTGATCTTGGAGTTGGTATATTTAGTTAGGGAGGTGTGGAGGGCACAACCCACCATATTGGGGGGTGTGGGGAGGTGGGTTGGTGGGTTTGATTTGTTTGGTTTGTTTATTTTGTTGTGGTGGCTAAGTGGTTCCTTTCCCGAAGTAAAATTGTGATGATATTAGTTTTCATGTAAGTAAGTTTTGGGCGAAGTCATCTCATCCTTTTCAGTTTCAGGTAAGTGAAAATTTGATTATGTGAAGTAGACCCAATTAGATAGGTAGAGATGATGAAGTCATCCTGTCAAAAGTATACTACATTTAAGAGTCAGACTTCTCCCATGGTGCTTATAACTAATAATGAGCTCAGTAGATAGCTAAGAGGTTCATTTCTTACCATGGGAAATTTGTGTGTGAGATGGGAGATATATAGAGTCACGTGAACATGTCCTCAACCACAGCTATGCTCAATTAATTTCACTCTGGCAAAGCATTTTAAACTGCTAGATGACTCCCCCATCCCATTATCCCACCTTTTACAACAGTATCTTTAATGCAACACACTGAGGATGTCATTCTTTGTAAAGTGTACTCTGACACTATGGAAATCATATTTCTTTTGTGGTGTTTGCAGTTCATATAGTGATCTCTAGGATATTTAACTAGATAGATAGAATAGTTCAAATACAGTGCTGGCTCCCATTTCTGGGTAGAGCTTATAATACATTGGAATGCTTCCACTCACACTTACAATATGTAACATTCTACTCAACTGATATATTTTACATAGAACCATTATCCAACGTCAGGGTGGTAAGTTTTAACCATAGCAGTATCTCTACAACAAAGCAGTGATTTTATTCCCTCAAAGATGATGTATGTCTCACTTGCAGTCAGACTTCTACTGTGGTGTGATTATCTAATGCAATGACCTCTAGATTATGTAACTAGATAGGTAGGATGTTTGAATCTCACAGTGGTGAACTTGTCTGTGTGGGGCTGTGGAGTCAGATAGTTATAACTTCCATAACAGCTGAAATCAATCCACTTCCAGACAGGGGCAGGTATACAAGTCCCCCATTCTCTTTTTCCTCATTTCATAACAACATCTTCTCTGTAAAATATTGATGAGATCATTATTTCTAAAGTTCACTCTCATACTTCATGTGTCAGACTCCTGTGGCATTTGTGGTTCATACAGTGTTCTTTACAATGTGTAACTGAATAGGTAGGAGGTTCATGGTGTGTGTGTGTGTGTGTGTGTGTGTGTGTGTGTGTGTGTGTGTGTGTGTGTGTGTGTGTGTGTGTGTGTGTGTGTGAGAGAGAGACTGTAAATGGATTCAGGATTAGTTTGCACAGATCTGTAGTGGCAACATTTACAGCCCATGATGGCTGTACAAGTCATTTTAACACACACATCTTGATGGCAATACACTGTTAGCATAAATGGAGTGTCACACTTATGCTGAGGCTTCAGCTATTTCGCTTGTGGTTCATCCACGTCATTAGTCTGTAGACTTGCATAGTTTGCTGTTCAGTTCCGGAAAAAAGCAACATTATATGAATATACTGACATTATGCAAAAGCTATTGTATGTAGTTATTTATCATTTTTATGCTGGACAATGCAAATAATCACATATTTTGATTGCATGGCGGTGAAATGGTTATTCTGGGCATATCATGCTTTGAGTGCTCCTGTGGCATGTGCATTGAGTATTGGCTTGTATAAACTACCTACACAGATAGACTGTAGTTCAGTTCTGGGAGAGTGTGTGTACTGTATGATGGAAACAGCTTCTTTGTCAAAGAAGCATTGATACTGTACCACTCATCATTGTGTGGATATTAACATGCATACCTCCTTTTCAGCATTCTGATTAAATCAGATTGTTCAAATTATAATCATATCTCCTTTCTTAATTCACACATTGATTACAGTTATTTGTGATGGCCTTCACTGCTATCTGCTGTGGCTCACACAATACAGAGGTCTGTAGAGACCCTAGAGTCATTAAAAGGAGTTGAATCTGTTAACATCTGTCAGACAACTGTGTCAGACAACAGTGGCTTACACAAGGCAAATAGTTATGGCACAGTGAAAGGGACAACTTTTAAGACCTCATCCTACAAGGTAGGGCATCCATATGCTTATAATAAGAAAGTGCTGTAAGTCCTTCAAGGGTGTTCTTCTTGACACAACCAATATATGTATTTCTGTGGTGTCCTTGACTGATATGCATCTCTCTGATATCTGTCCTGGCAAGTGTTCAAAAATAACAAAATGCAAATGTTTATCATGGCATTCATTTTTCATAGGCATTACTTATTTTCAAAATAATTATGTTCTGTAATGCATGTCTTCATCCAAACATTTCTTTATTACTGCAGTTCTGTTCTTCACACTGTACAGTTTTATGGCAGTTGAGGACTTACATAAAACATTTCTTACTTTATGGCATGGAGTCACATAATCAGAACATGTAGATTGGGACTGTGTTATGACACTTTTTTGTGTATTGGCACTGCTGAATTGCTGTCACGTTACTGTTCCCTGTAATTCCATGTGACCACGCCCAGTATAATGATGTATGAGATGTGTGCCATTTACTAATGGAAAACTTGAAATCATGAAATGGCATCCCATCTGTGTTGTCATTTCTCACTTATGTATGTTGAGTGTTATTATATTACCATTTATCATTTACATGAACATATAACATATTCTTGTGTATTATGAGTTTATTGGTAATAAACCCCTTTCCTATTGGTGCAAATAATAATTATTGGCAAAAACATGTCCCCTTCTGATGTGTATGCCATGCCAGATGTAAGGTTCATTTTTAATTATATATACGTGCTGAAGTGGAGAATACAGTAGTGTTGGTGTTGGATAGCATGCATAAATTCCCTGTATATACATTTCATATGCATTAACAGCAGTCTGTACATATATCCTAAAATGTATCCACTGTCCTTACTGTTATCTCAAGTCGGCATTTTATTCACATGTATATCACATTAACTCCCCTTTGTTACATTGTAGAGTGATGACCCTCTCACATCATTTGTTAGTATGTCCAGTCTTATTTTTGTGCATAAGGCAATATCACTGAAGTTATTATTACATCAGTGGGGGCAGTATTTATATTACAAATGTTTATTAGACACTTACACACATTTGCTTGCAGTATGTGAGTACACTTTACCCATTTCCCCTTCCCCATTATGCAGTACAAACCATTATTTGTGTACAGTTCCCTCATTTTACTTCCCCTCCTTCAGAATTCTTTCACTGTACTTGCCCTTAGTATTTCTGGACTACTGCATATCCTCATATACTTGGTTTGTCTATAGGCAAGTTGTTTTGTTTACATTCTGTGTTCATGCTTGTAAACACCTTTCCACGACTGCACACACTATGGCTGGCCACAAAAAGTGCTTGAAAACATGTAGGAGTGACAAGCAGCATGCATGCCTGATTAGTGCTGCTGCTTGTCTCTGTAGCAGACTTAGTGTGAAGCCTACACAACTGATAATGAATCCCAAGGAATTTTTTTTTAATAAAAAGAGCATTCATAAAGGTTAGTATAGTAAAACTGGGTGCTTATAGTGCCAAGATACAGGTTATTCTAGGAAGATACACCACAGCCATTTTATATAGAGGCCAACAGATAAATAGAGCGCTTTAATCTCACATCACTGTTAGGCAGACAAAAGGCAGAAATGTTATATAATGTTACCTGCTACTGGGGGAGAACCTATGAACTGTAAAGATAGGTTTATATTAAACAAGTGTGTGTGTGTGTGTGTGTGTGTGTGTGTGTGTGTGTGTGTGTGTGTGTGTGTGTGTGTGTGTGTGTGTGTTTCACAAAAAGAAGTATTTCTGTGCATGAAATGCTAGAAAGGAAGACACTCAGCTTTAATAAATAACTTCTGAATGAATAATTCACATTTATATGATTAACAGCGTGCCATAGTATAAAATGCAGCTTATACTGTCCTAGGCTCTGATTAGCCTCTTTGGATAAGACAAAAGCTGTGTTCAGATATTATAAGAAATTATATTGTGTTTCTGTTTTTCTCCTCCTACCTTGGCTAGAATGAAAATTAGTTTGAAAAGCAGTAATTATAGTCTGAGCTGCTACTGTATTCATGTTGCTTAACCTAGCTACATTAAACACGCTACACTATAATTTAAGACCTGTGCATGTCAAATATAAAAAACAGCAAGAAATTCAAGGTGCAATGGAAAAAAATGTAATAGCCACAATGCTTAGATCCTTCAAAAACAAATTGTATGCATGAGTTGTTTTGTTTCTGGAGGAAAAGTCCATATACAGCACTTTAAAATGATAATATGGTTTTCATAGCTGTTCCTTTCTCACCTTCCTTCTGCTTCACTGATTACATATCATTATACTGACTGCTAGTAAAGAGTGCACAACAGAAAGTGCCTTCTGTACTTAACACAATGAGCACTCATTTGCTTCACTAAGGATCTTGAACCAAGGTGTACATTTTTTCTGATGAAGTAAAACATTTTTACTTTGTCTATAACTGAATTATACTTTAAAAAATATAGCACTGTCCAGAGCTAAGAGAGTTCAGATCATACCTTTCAAGCTTTTAGAGCAAGAAATCTGGACAAAGCCATAAATAAATGTGAGACAAAAGTCCCAAAACTAGGGGCAGTTTTTAAAGGTTGCTCTTACAAACTTAGGAAGTTGATAGAATAACAGGTTTTACATTGGCATGGATTTTCTGGAGACTGAAATTGAAATGTCTGTCATTATTTTTTAACTTCAGTCTTTAATGATTTGCTACTAATTTACCAGAAAACTACGGGCAGGATTCACAAAGCCTCCGTGTAAGAGTTAGCAGGTCTTACACGGAGGCTGCAGTTAAATGGGGTGATGTCAGCATGCCATGCATATTCATGAGGGCATGCTGAATCACACCCTAGGCTAACACAGTCCTTGTAACAAAGTAGGGGGTGTGTCCGCACAGCGAGTCCTGCAAAGGGACACGCTCCCAGAAGAATCACAGTCCCGAAAGGAAACTCCCACGAGCGAGTCCGCGGAAATGTCAAGAAACACAACACCACACATGCCCCCACAGACTATAAACCCAACTGTAATGTAAAACGTAAAAATTAACAGTTTAATTTTTTTTTTATAATTTCAAAAATGTTTGCCCGTAATTGCGCTCGTTTGCGTGGGTGTGCCCTTCACTCAGCCACAGTTAGCAGTCATTGAAAAAGCATATAAGATCTAAATATGCAAATTAAGCCAAGTAGCAATAGCGTAGCGGTAGAGACGTCGGCCAAAGAGGAGGTAGTCACGGTTCAAGCCCCAACAACATCATTTTTTATTTTTAGTGAAATAAGCATGAAACAATCCCCTGACATATATGTATACATATATATATAACTATAATTTGAGTAAAATGTAATGAAATGGGCCATGTTTTTTTGAAGAAATCTGACACAATAAAAAAAAAATATTTTATAAGTGCCCATAGCTGAGCAGCGCTCTAACAAGCTAAGTATGATTGCCCGTAGGTGACCAGTGGTTTAACAGGTGTAATATGAGTGCCCGGAGTTGAGCAGCGCTTTAACACACTGAAACTGTGTGCCCATAGTTGAGCAACATTTCTCATAGCATAATATGCATGCTAAAAACAAAACGAATTCTTCCAGCCATGCTAAAGTCCTGCTTATCCCAAAAATAGCAATACAGAAAGAAAGGTAGCAGGACACTGCTGCTTCACAATAAAACTTTTAATAAAAACTCTAAAAACAGAATAATCCAGGTACAAATAAATGAGAAGAAGCGAGCGCTTTCGGGTTACACCCTTCATAATATGCATGCTCATAGCCAAATAACGCGTTAATCAGTGTAACCCATTTACGCGGAGCTGCGCAGCGCGCCAACCGGCTTACCGGCGGGCAACGTTGAGCAACCTGTATCAAAGCCGCCTTTAAACAGACACACCTCCTAGCCTGTCTATACAGTAGTAAAATAAAAAAAAACAATGCCCAGGATACTGTGCATCATAGTCAAAGTGCTGAACCACTAAGCCATGACAGCTGTACTGAAAAATGCAGTATTAGAATATATATAGGAATGAATGGAAATAGAAGCATGACAAAGCAGGTTTTTTTAAGCTGATACAATTCCAAAATGGCCAATCACAGATAAGTGCGAGAAAAATGGCATATATAAGCCCCATAGGTGGGAATACACAGCATAACTGATTGTGGAACCTATTTGCAGTCAGGATGGCAGGTGTAGGAGAGGGTAGTCGCTTCCGAGCACAGAGGTGGGGTGTTGAGGAGTCCAAATATATGGTTTGGCTCCTAGTCCACGATCATGAGGCTCAACTCATGCAGGGCCAGGTAATGTGGGGACCGTACAAGGCAGAGGTGTGAAACCAGTTGGCACATGATCTCACCAGTGCCACAGGCATACCAAGGACTGGTGAACAGGTCCGTCACCACCATGCAGACCTGAAGAGACGAAAGCAGGACCAACTGAACCATTGGATCCAGGAGGCCTGGAAAACACCCAACGCCCCACTACTGAGTAAGTATCCATGTAATTATGTATGTAAGGAATTATCCTAGCTGATATTATGGAGATGTATGTTCCAATATTACTTCATTTATATTACAGTTGCAGGTGTGCATTCTGCGAATCGGAGAGCCTATGGT
Source organism: Protopterus annectens (assembly GCF_019279795.1). Taxonomy (NCBI): domain Eukaryota; kingdom Metazoa; phylum Chordata; order Ceratodontiformes; family Protopteridae; genus Protopterus; species Protopterus annectens. The sequence continues at coordinate 1,648,570,044 of NC_056741.1, read as the reverse complement.
GATAGGCTGGAGCAGTTGTGCCACCAGGCAGGTTAGTAATTATTTTTCTGTAATTGTTATACAATATAAGTGAGACAGCTTGTAAAAGAGTTCAGTGTAGTTACATATTAAAAAAGTTCAAATAACACTAGAAGAAAGATTCTGCTAGTACTGTATGATTAGATAAGTGATGCAGCCTGTAATCCAGAAATAAAAATTAAACAAGTCTGAAATAGAGATTTCCCACCTGTATTGTAATATCAGATAACCTGCTGCAGCCTGAAAATTAGTGGTAAACAAGCTAAAGACAATAGACATGTGCCAAATACATCCCCTTTGAAAATCTGCCATATGAAACAAGTGAGTCTGTTGGAAATGATTGTTGTAACCAAGTATGACATGTTAATAACACCTAGAATACAGTACCATCTTGAATTGTAAAAATAAAACAAGTGAGAGTGTGAGAAAGAGGTAGGAATCGACCAAGAAAGCTGTTATAACTTTTGAATAAAGTATACTGCAGTCAGTACATGAATGAGACAGCCACAACCAAACAGTGAAATGTTTTTAATAAAGTACTGAAGCTGGAATGTGTCTGTCCCACAATTTGGATATGTTGCTGTACCCTTGCAATATGGAGATAGTATGGTTGTATGAAATAATGAACATACACAGTTGTCTAGAGCCATATAAATCAAATGTAGCAGGATGCTGTACCTGAACATAGCTAGGTATGAATGTGTATGAATAAAAATGCAATGTATATTAATGTAGCAGTAACAGTCCCATCACCAACATTCCTAAGGTTACATATAGGAAACTGTAATAAGACCTGTAGGATATATATATATCTGCAGCTACTAGAGATATACAGCATAGGTATAGGTAGTTGAAGTTGTTAATGAAATATTTCTTCACCCTACCCCATATTCACAAATAATGCCATTCCACAACAAACTGGGTATGTGTATTCACAATTAATTCCTATGGACATTTGTCCTGTTGGTTCAAACATATTTGCACGTATGTTGATGCATGTGCCCTGTTCACATATCCAAACCTGATGCCATCAATCAACCCAGCATGCTGTTGGATTGTGTCCTACACAGCCCCCAGCACAGCCCTGTCCAGGCACAGTAGCAACTGCCCATGGGTGGGGATCTCAGTTCCACTGTTGCCATCTGTGGGCTCATGGGCTCGCGATATCCAAACATCCATCCCCGTCAATTGTGTTTCCCCCCCACATGTGTCATACTACGCCCCTGTATGTGTCTTGTTTGTCTTGTCTGTTAACCTCCCCTACCTATCTCCCCAAATATACCTACTTCCTGTACCTCACATTCCACTCTCACCTGAAAAAAAAATAAAAAAAGGGCACTCTGTTCCCGCAAAAAAATTACACCCCATGCATAGCTGCCTATTTTGCAGATATGTCTGCTGGACATGTGAACTGGTAATTACAATTGGCTGTACAACATATTTTGTTTTCCTCACCCCTCTCTCAGGGGTGGAAGGTTTCAAATTTCACACCAAATTACACACATATGCACAGCTTTTGCTGATAAAGAAATGGGCAGCTATGGGCCTTTCCTACATCCTTCCTGCAAATTCCAAGCTTGTTTCCTACTGTCCTACCCTCTTTGTGCCCCCTTTTTCACCACTTTCCTATCTCCCCATTTTCTTTTCTTTCAAAGAAATTAGCGCGGGTGTGCACCAGAGTAAGCACTTTTAAGCAGTTGTAAGCGGGTGTGCACTTGTGTGCGCTTAGCTAAGCGTGTGTGCGCGAAGCTAAGCGACAGTGCGCATGCGTGAGCACCGTGCAAACCAGCGCTAACCCACTTACAACTGCTTAAATGTGCCTTAGTCACTCTGAATGACAAGGCCTGTAGTCTGCTCAGCAGCAAAATAAAATTCCTCTGTCAGTCTCGAACCCAGGACCTTGGAAACACTAGTCTGCATGACTTACCACTAAGCCATGACTGATATACAAGAACTTTGTGCTGAAAGCAATATATCATGAAATAGTAGGACTGAATGTAAAGGGAATATAGGAAGGCTATTACACAAAGCTTTTCTTGTATTTTTACTGCCAATTCCTGTGGATTTGTATAACATTAATGTGAGAAGAGAAACAGCCATGCTAGTCAGTAGCTAGTAGGTAATAATGTGACAGTAGCACCTTGGAAACCACACACACTATCAGAGCAGGATAAACACTGCTATATTTGAATAGGTAAGAGGCCAGACCTCGCAACTGTGACTGATTTACAGGGATGTCCCTGATTTGAAAACAAATGTTAACTGTGCCCAACTGACTCCCTGTGAAATGTACTAACAGTAGGCAGAAAGGTGTGTTATCCCACGTAATGGTAACTGTCAATTACTGAAAGTATGCACTACTTGCATGTCAGAAATGGTATAGTAATATATATGCTCAAAATACCCCACAGTCACAACTGCAGAATAACTGAAATATATCACGGGTGTATCCCACTGATATGTACCATTCCCTGAGGCTGATAAAAGATACACCTGAGAGTATCTGAGGCCTGCAAGTGTCACAAACTCACAGGCATATCATTCTGTCTGCTTTTATACACTCTGTGAATAGCCGTAGAATAGCTTCCACAAGCACACCCGCATGCAGGTGTACACCCCACAAATATCAAAGGATGTAGCCAACTAATAAAATAAGGACAGTATAGCAGTTTACAAGCACTGCATGTGCCTGCTATCCATAACTGTTAGTACAAAGTACAAGGCCCCACTACTGCTCAACAGCAAAATAAAATACCCTTGTAGGTGTCAAGCTCCACACCTTGGCCAGACCAGACTGCATGCAGTACCACCAAACCACACCAAACATATAAGGAATTGCAGCTGAAAGAAATATAGCAAGCATTACAAGGAGTGAATGTAAATGGAAAATAGGAAAGCCATAGCAACACATTCCAGTAAAGACACCTAGCAGGCATTCAAGGAGTGAATGTAAAGGCCAAATAGTGAAGCCATAGCAACAAATTGCAAGAGCCACTGCTGTATACCAGTTACTCCACAAGTCCCACAGGAAAGCACATACTCCCATTTAAACAGTATTAGTATTATTAGGTGTCAGTTAACATACACACTGAGAAGAATGAACTGGAGGAAGCAATAGTCAGGTTTCAGTACAACATGCATTTCAGTGCTTACAACACAGCCTGAAATATGAGAGACATACCAACCTTTACACTCACAGAGCAGTGTCCACAGCATACCAGCATGGTCCCCATCTTGAAAATCTGAAAGGGCTACGCCTACCTAACCTAACATTTTATAGCACTGTCCTGAAATCACAGTGAGAACTGCAATTACCACACAGCAGGCTGCATGCAATTAGTAAATGCTGGCTAACAATTGGTGCAGAGGCCATCACATGCACATGTGCATATACCTACAAAAGCAGCCTGTACTCCCAGTCCACACATGCAATACTTTCATTGCAACATCCGGAGGGAGAGACAGAGAGAGACAAAGAGACAAAGAGACAGAGAGGCACCAAAAAAATAAATAAATAAAAACCAGCAAGCTAACCAGCAGCAGGCCACAAAGCAGCAAGCCATCACAAACAGCAGTGATGAACAAAGGTAATGTAAACTAATAATCTAATAGTCTACATACTGTGAACCCTCCATATGTGTTAGCAGTCTGTATCTATATATGTATGAAGATGTGCATAGGGCAGGGGACATACTGCAACTGTTAGTGAAGGCTGGACATACATATGTATTTGAAGGTTGCTATGTGCACATATCAGTGTAGGTTGTAGTGCAAAGTACAATGTAGGTTGTACAGTAATGGATGTTTAGCAGTATGTTAGTGTGTGTATTTGTATGTGTAAATAAAATTATATATATATATATATATTATATGTATATATATATATATATATATATATATATATTATATGTATATGTATGTATATTTATATATGTATATGTATAGATAGATAGAATATGTATATACATATATATGTAATAGACGCATACATATATAGATATATATAGATACATACACATATACAGACATATATGAATGTCTAGAGATATGTATGTATATGAATATCTCTCTCTCTCTCTCTCTCTCTCTCTCTATATATATATATATATATATATATATATATATATATATATATATATATATATATATATATATATATATATATATATACTGAGAGAGGCATATGTGTGAAGATGTAGTGCAACAGGTGCCTGGTGATAAAGGCATGGACTGAACACCAGTGTGGATACTGGAGTACCATACCCCATTCCAAAACACTTACACCACTAACCACCACATAGGTGGTTGCCTGCCTACTACTGGATGTGTCAGGAGGGAACATGGGAAACAAGTGTACAATAGCCTCCCCTTTGATATTCACAGTGGCACACTAGTCTTGTAATTCCTGTACATGGTACGTGTCAGCACAAATGGTGTGTCAGCTAGGGAAATGTAGGTCACTGTACCCCTCTACACCTCACAATGTCCTACATGGTATGTACCTCCATGACAACTACAGAAAGGGAGAAGGACACAGTCATACCTAACAAACAGTGATAATGCCCTCAAACACATTACCTATGCAGAGTGACTGACAAAACCACAGATAGAGTGCCTTTCATACTACCTACACAGAGGTTACCACTGCTATATATACATAGTTAAGTCACACCCATAACATTTGTCCAACAACCATGGTAACACCTCACAATATCCCAAGCCTAAATGACCTATGTCTGTCATCCTTGGCACCGCAGTAGAGCACATGGTGGAGGTACAGGTTCCTACCCACAAATAAGCCATACCCTGGAGTAAACCACCCAGCATTAAGAAGCAAGGCTCCTCATTAGTAGATGTCAGACATACCCCTGTTGAATGTTATGCAGATAGGTAATATGCCATATGAGTCACCCTGTGTAACTATTTGACAGGAGCAAGTACAATCACATTACATGTGTCCCAAGGGGCAGGGTAGCATAACAGTATGCTGCTGTAGGCCCAGGGCCAATAGCATACTACCTACCTATGACACAATGCACACACACATGTACTCATTGCAATACCAACTATGTGAGGTGGAATGAGTGTGCCACTGACTGTGTGCAAGGTCTGTAATGGTGTGATTGCTCAGCATGACTTTGTGTCTGTCATGGTAGTGTGTGTCCTTGGTGTGAGGCCAGAGAAAGATGTGTCAGGTATTGGGATACAAACATACTACATTGCCATATGTTGTGCTGTGGTTCCCTGTATGTGACTGCGGTGTAGGTAGGGGTATGGCCACAAAGACTAGGGTGCATTACCATTGAAATTTTTACTGTGCATTGCATGCATTGCATGGGTTGACAGTGTTCCCCATCCATTACCTTGATACAAACCCCCAGTGTGAGGTTGTGCATTGGACCTCAAACAGTGTGCCGACTGCTGGTGTATACTAGTTTGTTGTATGGAGTGTACCAGGCACTGTCACACAGTTGTTGGCTGAGCACTGATATGTGGTCATTTACATGTGTATCCCCCAATAGACAGACAGATGCTATATATGGCAGTTCAGTGATATCACTACAGTAGAGTATTATGTGTGCCATATCACTTGCTCACATATTTTTCTTTCCCTTCCAGGATGATGGTGCACCAGCACAAACCCACGTACTCTGCTGCAGAGGAAGAGGAGATACACCAAAGCCTGGTACGGGATTTTGCCACACTCTTTTCCTGCACCAGCTAGAACCAGCAGGAGAGGGCTGCACTGTGGCAAGACCTTGTCCATCGGGTAAATGACATAGGCATGCATAACCGGACATATGAGCAGGTACACCATCACTGCAGTGATTTAATTAGAAATGTCCGTCAGCATGCATCTGATATCCACAGGCAACAGCTTGCCACAGGTGGTGGGGCGACTATACACCCCCCTCACCAGACTGGAGGGGCTCCTCCTAAGTGTTGTGGCTCCAGCCCAACAACAACAACATCTGCAGATATGTGTAATGATGGAGGCTGGAGCCACCCAGCATGTGGACTTGGAGTGTGCAGGTAACATACCATATCTATAGTTGACTGTTCTCTACACTGGTAGTTTATACATGTTTGAGGTGTGTACTGTGTTTGTAGCTGTTATCCTGGTAATTATTGTGCAAGAGTGATATTTTCGATATCAGCAGTAGACCTGTGAAAGCCAACTGTTGTACTACTGAACTGTATTATACTCACAGTATCAATGGCACAGTTGTGCCCACTGGCAATAAATGTCTTATTTGTGCAGGTCCCTCTGGTGTAACAGCAAGGCAGCCAATCCATGCTGGTGACTGTGTAATAACAATACTTTTAATACTAATGATAATAATAGTAATAATACCCTCAAACAGTATTGCTATGTGTTTGATTGCAGGTGTGTTTGTGTCTGTGAGTTTGTATCTCATGTACTGAGGAGTGTGCATGTGTGCATGTGTGCATGTGCCCATGTGTGCATGTGCCCGTGTGTTCATGTGTGCATGTGCCCATGTGTGCATGCTTGCATGTGCCCATGTGTGCATGTGTGCATGTGCCCATGTGTGCATGTGCCCATGTGTGCATGTGTGCATGTGTGCGTGTGTGCATGTGTGCATGTGCCCATGTGTGCATGTGTGCATGTGTACATGTGTGCATGTGCCCATGTGTGCATGTGCCCATGTGTGCATATGTGCATATGTGCATGTGTGCATGTATACATGTGCCCATGTGTGCATGTGCTCTTGTGCATGCGTGCATGTGCCCGTGTGCATCTGTGTTAACATTGTGCACACATTGTAAACTGTGTTTCCTGTCTTCCTCTCACAGGTTCTGGTGTTGCTCTGGTGGTGTGCATCAGGGGACCTGAATCCACTGCTGGGGATAGTGATAATGATGATACCTGTGTAATGGCACAGGGAGGTGTGCCAGGGTCTGTTGTTGGTCAGCCAATCGACAGTACACAGCAGTCAACCCCATCAATGCGCACAGTCATCCTGCCAAGACATCCATTGTCACCAATGTCCCTAGGTGATGGACAGCATACAGTGGGCATTGACCAGGGTAATGTGGTATCAGTGGCACATGCATCCCCTCACAGCAGCCATGGCCAGAGTCCTGACATGGTACCACACAGGCAGATGTCCAGGGGTTCTCGTGGGAGCATCCGTGGTCGTACTGCCCCTGTCAGACGTGCCCACAGAGGTCTTTCAACCTCAGCTATTTTCCGGGCTGTAATGCAGGCACAGTCACATATGGAACGGTACACCAGACAGGGTCTGAGGGAGCTGAGAGTACATCGCACTGCTATGAATGACACTATGCATGACGTTGCGGCTGCCATCCGTAATTTCACTGAGGTCATTGACAGATGTTGGGGGGACACATTAGATCTGTTCCACAACTACATGTCCATGAGCCAGAGCAATGCAGGATGGTTGAGGCATCGACGTGGACGTATGCCAGCAACATCAGCAGCTGGCAGTCATCGCAGATGACAACAAACCCGCGGCCGCTCCCATAGTGCCTGTACCAGCCCCAGCAATGCTGGGTCTGTGCTGTCATCAGACTGCCCTAGGAGACTACGTGCACGTGGCTCTGGACAGTCCCAGCAGGGACATGTCTCCAGTCATCAACCAACTGCTTCAGATTACAGTACCCAGTCTGGCTTAGTACCTGATACTGTCCATAGCACCCCTGCCAGGCACAGGTACCGTGTCCATGGCCAAAGACAGTGATCTGTATGACCTGGCAGGTACAGTCTGTGGCTGTCCACAAACACCCGTATATGGCAGCCATAAGGTGGAACTGTGTGCATGCATACACACATGCATAATGCTAACACCTAGGGCTAACCCATACATGCACACACCGCATCAACATTGCCCCATCTTGTACTGTTGCCCCTCACTAACACACACACACACACACACACACATACATGTCGATTGGTTGTATCAGTGGCAGACTCAGGCATACCAAGTACACACCCAGTGCATATGATGAAACTGTGCCACCTCCTGCAATATGTAACATTGATGCAGGAACAGGTTAACATGGTGCTGATGCACAGGGTGACCACATAGAAGTGTAGTAATATTATCATGTTGTCAACAGTACAGTGTAATGATATCATTGTGGGTATATCCCAGCATGCCTGATGCATTAACAGTATGATTGTCATTGTATTGTTTGGTACACCCCTATTAATTACCATAGTGTAATGTCTGCACATCTTTGCATTCTGGTGGTAAGGCTGAAAACAGAAGGCCACCTACATAGGTAGCACAGGGGATAAGAAAATGGAAGTAATGATACTCAATGATGGACATGTAAACCACAAGATGCATGCAGTCCAAACTCTACTCTGCATGGAGAATGTTGATATCTGTGCAGTAATAGACAACAGGTTCAAGACTCCCAAGAGCACCCTAGCACTACCAGGTTACACCTCATACCATGCTTGACAGCCCCAAAACACAGAACTAACTATGACAGGAGGGTGAGTCTCATTAAATGTCAAGGATACTGTGGTGGCAGGACAGGTAGCTTACATCCTACTAAGTTGGGAACTGCTGATTGAGGGCTCAGTGTCTGTTATTCTAAATGTGTATTAGTTCTGGTTTAAGCACTTGGACTTCAGGCCAGTTATTTTACATTACGAAGGTTCATGGTCTGCACTCTTGTGGGAGGAGAGGCTGGACTCTGCCCATCTGAGCTGGGAATTTCTGGCTATAGGCTTATAGTGCCTGCATATTTGAACTGTTTCTTACTGAAATTGGTACACCATGTTTGCTGTAGCATAGACTAGATACAGGCCTGCTGAATGTAGCTTTGTTTGTATGCTTGTTTGCTGGTTATTTCCCTGAAACACTAATTCCACCTGAAACCCAGCTTTACAGCGCCTCTGTGGATCCCTAGTGACATCTGCATTGCTTACTGTACTTATTTCCTTGTTTCACTTGAAAGAAAGTTACTGTTTGTCATTTTTGCATTTAAGTTACCTGTAACACATTGCATTTGAGTTACCTGGCACTTGCTCACTAAAGCATTTATATATGCCAGCACTAACAAATTAAAAGCACTACACCCTCACAAACTCACCTTGAGTACCTTGTTCCCCATTGGCCCTTTTTGTTGTCAATTATAAAGGAATTCCCAATACTATTCTAGCATGTCCAAAGGTCAGTTGTCAATCTCCTCTCCGGTCCAGCTGGTGAATCTGGAAATCTAGAGGCAATGTTACAACTGCCTCATGTACACAGACAACTCTCTCCTCCTCCCAACAAATTCCAACACATGTGAGAGATGCAACCATATAGCCAAACTGGAGGCTAAGCTCCCTGAACTCAGTACTGGCGAAACCTGTCAGGAGGGGAAGGAAACCACAGTCACTACAATGCCAGTCTCTCATAGACCTACCACGACAGCAATCCAAACACATAAACACACAAAAACATACTCGGAGTCTCTAAATAAAAATCTGCCTAAGCAGCAGACACCTCCAAAGCAGAGACACAAGCAACCACTACCCCAGAACAGAACATGTGCAACACATAGCTAACAAAGCCAGTGTGCCAAACAGTCACAGCCCTTAAGGCTAAACAACACACCTGATACACTTGTAATAGGTGCCTCTACCATCAGGCACACTGAGTCCCGCTCACCAGGTTGAACAAGGAGAAGGTCATGGTGAGATGCCTGTCGGGCGCTATGATCCACCACATAACACAAGCACACAGGCCACTCCAAGGCATGTACAAATATGACTCAGTCATTGTCCATGCCAGTATGAATGACCTGAGACCTACCTCCCTGAACTACATGATAAGAGACATAGAGGAGCTCTCTGAGCATGTGACCCAGGCTGGTATGACCCTGACCTTTAGTAGCATCTTACCCTCACCAAGAATGATGCCACAGTGTGAAGACAAGATGATCAATTTCAACAATTGGCTTAAGTTTCGGTGTCATTCAAAGGGGATCCAATGCCTGTCAGCCTGGGATGACATGCTCGACAAGCCACGATGCTTTGCTAGGGACGGCTTGCACCTGTCACCCCTGGGCTTTTGGATATTGGCAAAGGCTCTTGCTACCCCATAGTGCCTTTTAGGCAAGGCTCAAAAGACAAAACCACCTCCATAGGTATCACAAGGGATAGGAAACTAATAGTAATGCTACTCAATGCCAGCAGTGTAAACCTCAAGATGCATGCACTGGAAACTGTCCTTAGCATGGAGAACATCAATATCTGTGCAGTAACAGAATCCTGGTTCAAGGCTCCCGAGAGCACCCCAACACTGCCAGGTTATACCTCATACCATGCTTGTCGGCCCCAAAACTTGCACTGAACCAGAACAGGAGGGGGAGTATCAATATTCGTCAAAGATACACACACCTCCAGGTTGGTGGCACAGCACGAAGCATCAGATACTATGCATGTGCAACTAACAGTGGGTAAAACTGCCTTCCAGTTCATAGCCTGGCACACACCACCCTCCCAAACCCAGGAACTCCACTTGGCCTTCCTGAGAACACTGGAAATATGAAGGTCTCTCCAAACACCATTATATTGGTGGACTGCAACTACCCAAACATAGACTGGGAGCATTACTCTAGCTCCAACACCCTAGCTCAAAGGTTCCTAGCATTTATACACTCAAATGCTATGGAACAATGTGTTACCACTCCCACAAGAGGGGGAAACATACAGGACCTGTTCATCACCAACATGGGGACTCTATGCTCCAGACCAGAAGTGTACCCCTCACTGGTAAGATCAGACCATAAAGTAATATCACTGGATATTCACATCCCAACCCCACCCCCTGCCCACAAAACCACAGTGTAAAACTTCTCTTCAGCAAATTCCACACCCCTCAAAACCGAGGTGGAATCCTTCAAAGCCCCCGGGCCTGTGGAAAATACGGCCCAGACCACAGAATCCTTTATAAACGCATTCTATGAACACCTTCAGGAATGCATGGATCATGCAATCCCAAATAAAAACAAGACCCAGTCCTACAAGGGCAGACGTCCTGTTTGGTGGACCACAGCCATAAACAAACTATACAATAGAAGGAGGAAGCTACTACATGATAGAGGAAAATCCAAAAAAGGGGAGGCATCTCTGTTCAGTGTTAGCAAAATAATACGGGCACTCATAAAATCATCTAAGGCCAGCTTTGAGAGAAGAAATGCACAGGACACTAAGGATAATCACAAGGCTTTTTTTAGTTATATTAGGAACCTGGGTGGGAATTCCCAGATATGCTCAGAATTAGTCCAAAATTCCAAAACACTACACCGAACCCACAGACATTGCCAACATCCTAGCTGACAGGTTCAACGCAAACTTCTCCCCTACTCCCCACCAGAAGGGCAAATATCTATCCCAGCAGAGTGCTGCCCCCCTGACATCTCAGATGCTCAGGTAAGAGCCACCCTCTCCAAAGCAAATAACACAGCATCAATGGGACCAGACGGTGTCCCGGGCTGCATCCTACATGAACTCCAAGATGAGCTAAACCCAAACATAAAACTACTGTTCAATCTCAGCCTTATCACAGGTTATGTACCCAAAGAGTGGCGTACAGCAACAGTGGTCCCTCTACACAAAGGTGGTGCCTCAATGGATCCTGGAAACTATCGCCCCATAAGTCTGACTAGCTTGTTCTGCAAAGCTATGGAAAGGATCATCATGGACCTCATACATAAAGATACTGGGGACCTACAGACACTGGATCCTACGCAGTTTGACTTTAAGGGCAGATCCTGCCACTTAAACCTGGTTGATTTCTTTGAAACAGTCACCAAGGCCATTGACAAGGGAAAGGTGGTCCACACAGCCTACCTGGACCTCGCAAATGCCTTCAATACAATACCCCACTTGGGCATTATAGATAAGCTCACCAGCTTAAATATACACCCCTATGTCACTAGATAGGTTGCAAACTGGCTCAAGGGCAGAACCCACATGGTTAGAATTGCTGGAGCCATGTCAGACTCCAAACCAGTTACAAGTGGCATCCCACAAGCCTCAGTCCTGGGACCTCTCCTGTTCGGTATATATGTCTTGGAGGTACAGGCCAACACAGAAGGACTGTGGCTGACCAAGTTCACGGATGACTCCAAACTGGGCGCTATAATTGACTCTCCAGCCAACACAACCATCCTCCAAAAGGGCCTCATAGAAACAGACAACTGGTGCCAGAGCCATGGCCTCAAGCTAAATGCCACAAAGTGTATAGTCATCCCCTTTGGCAAAAACAAAGTGGCCACAAATGACCACATAGGTGGTAATCCATTACGTACGGAAGAAGTAATTAGGGACATGGGGACCAAAGTTGATAGCAATCTCTCATTTGACGACCACGTGGCCAAAGTGGTTAGAAAAACATTTTATATAGCCCACCTAATCATGACAGGATTCACATCTAGATTAGGGGAGGTCATCGTGCCTCTTTACTCATCCCTCATCAGGACCATAATTGAGTACAATGCCACTTTTGGGATTTACCTTACCAGACACCTGCAGCAGCTGGAAAGACCCCAAAAGTACCTCACCAAGAGGATCAAAGGGCTCAAACAGATGCCATATGCTGCCCGGTTAACATAACTCCATACTCAGTGGCATACCACCTGTTCAGAGGTGATCTGTGCCAGACGTATAATGCCATGTCCAACCCGGAAGTAATGGACATGCTACACCTCAGAAAATCCAACTCCCATCGATCTTTGTGCTCGAGAGACTTGAACCTCAGCACTGACATCAATAGGACATGCTGGAGGGACAGATTCATAACCCAGAGGCTCCCTTCACTCTGGAATAAAATCCCAGTCCAGGTTAGGCAGAGTTCCTCATTGACTCTCTTCAAGAGGAATCATGATGAGTGGATGGGGGATCGTAGGTGTACCCCGGGTATCACTTCTGTGTCAATGTTAGACAGAGGCACAGTATACTAACCTCAGAAAAGGGCATAGCAACATTAATCTAAAATGGGTGGTGAAAGCCAAACACACTCTGGCTTGGCTTATAAATGCCCTAGGTCAGATAGCCTAGTATGAACCTATGAACCTATGTACCTATACCCACACCCCCAGGTTGTTGCCACAGTGTGACACTTCACAGACTATTCACATGCAACTAACAGTGGGTTAAACTGACTTCCAGTTCATAGGCTGCTACAGACCACCCTCCTAAACCCAGGTAACCCACTTGGCCTACTTAAGAATACATGAATATCTGCAGGTGTCTTCAAACAACAATATATTGGGCAGCTTCATTTACCCACACATAGACTGGGAGCATTACTGTAGCGCCAACACACTAGGTGAAAGGTTCCTAGAATCCATACACTCAATTGCTATGGAACAACTTGTTACCACTCCCACAAGAGTGGAAAACATGCTGCACCTGATCATCACCAACATGTGGACTATATGCTCCAGACCAGAAGTGTATCCCTCACTGGTAAGATGACACCATAGACTACTCTCACTGTATATTCACATACCAAACGCAGCCCCTGCACAGAAAACCATAGTCAAAAAGTTGTGTAATGCAAATTCCATGTATTCACATGAGGCAGGCTTCAGACATGGGAACTATTTAAGGTCACAGGTACATATGTCAATGTGGCACACACGTACCTTATGTGTGCATTGACATTACTGATATAATTTATGTCATACAATATTAAGAGCAACACCCCACACACATGGACAAACTATGTGACAAAAACACACATGGTATTTGTAGGATTCAAACCCCTACCTAACTATGTTATGACACTTGAGAGAGACACATTAGCAGAGTATGCTATTTGCATTACTGGGAGGTTTCCTTTCTCCTGCTATACTTATAGGGTGCTGACATCATCAGTGTTTAGAAAGAGGAATGTGCATCATGTAGTGTGTTCTTCTAATTGCCAAAAGGGACATTTCTTTCACACAGAATTGCACACACACTAACCCCCCTCTCCCAAATACACACTCAGCATTTGCAGGATTCAAACCCCTACCTAACAATATTATGACAGTTGAGAGAGACACATTAGCGAAGCGCGCTATTCAAATTACTGAGTATCTGTTTTTCTCCTGCAGTATTTATAGCGTGCTGACATCATTATTTATAAAGAGGTATGTACATCTATTACTATCTGTCAGTTAGGGGGATAGCATATATATGCATCAACAGCCGCCTACTTCAGGGTCAGATATGCACATCAGCACTGCCAGGTTATGTTTTATACCATGCTTCGTGATCACAGGACCTGTAACACACAACACAACCAGTTCAGACCACCCCTCCCATATCCAGGAAACACTCTTTGCTTCCCTGGGAATAGTGTAGGATATGAAGGTGTTCACATACCCATTACAGTGGTTAACTTCAGGTACAGGTATATTGTGTGGGGGAACTACTCAGGCCTCAACAACATCACCCTACAGCCACTACAATTTGTGAATCCATGTGCTATGGCAGGACCACTCACCACAGCCACAAGGGGGAATACATATTGGACCTGACCATCTGCAACATGGGGACTCTATGGTCCACACCAGAGGTAGACCACCATTGTTAATATGTGACCATACCCAACTTTCCCTGGACATCCATATCCCATCCCCACCCACAGGCAAGGAAGTCACTGCAAACAAAGTATTTATCAAAAGCAGACTTTGCACTTGTGAAGACTGGGGTGGAAGACTTCAAAGGACCCATGCTGGGGGATTATACAGGCCACTCTTCATAATCCTTGACAATTGCATTCTATGAGCATCTGGAAGGTTTGCATTGATCATGCTATCCCAAATAAACCCAAGACTCCTCCACAACAGGAGACCTGTCTGGTGTACACCAGCCATATATAAGCTGTACAACAGAAGGAGGGAGCTAATACATTACAGAGCAATATCCCACAGAGGGAGGACATCTCTGAACAGTATTGGCACGACACTTCAATCCCTCAAAATCATCACGTCAAAGTGTTGACAGTGAAATTCTCCAGACACTGCAGATAAGGCACCCCTCAGTCTGTAATTGATGCCCAATTACTGTTATAAGTCCTCACCAACCGTCTTCCAGCAAACACCAGCCACATGGATGTGACATTGCAAATTCAACCCCTAGGGTCTCCACTGTGTCCCTGCTTGATGGAGGCACAGCACAATAGCCTTAAACGGTGCCTTCTGTGACCTACTTTACAGAGGCACAGTAGCCTACTGTACTGGGGAGGCAGACGCCAAGCACACTCTGGCTAAGCTTGTATTCCCTAGGGCAAACAGCCTAGTATTAACCTCTACACCCATATGTTTAATTTTCAGATGCACAATATTTGTTGCTGATAAACTGTTTGCAGGTCTTTATTGCCATAGCTGTCCCTGTTTCTATGAACAACTTGTGTATCTGTGGAAGATGTTTGAATATGAGAGGGATCCACTATTTAACTTATGTCTCTGTAGTCATTTAACTGTATGCACTGGGCAGATTGCTGTATTGTGGGAGGTTCCTGGATTAACACATACCCCCTCCCCACCAAAAGGGCAAATATCTATCCCAGAAGAGTGCTGCCCCCCTGACATCTCAGATGCTCAGGTAAGAGCCGCCCTCTCCAAAGCAAAAAACACAGCATCAATGGGACCAGACGGTGTCCCGGGCTGCGTCCTACATGAACTCCAAGAAGAGCTAAACCCAAACATAAAACTACTGTTCAATCTCAGCCTTACTACAGGATATGTACCCAAAGAGTGGCGTACAGCAACAGTGGTCCCTCTCCATAAAAGTGGTGCCTCAACGGATCCTGGAAACTATTGCCCCATAAGCCTGACTAGCTTGGTCTGCAAAGCTATGGAAAGGATCATCATGGACCTCATAAATAAAGATATTGGGGACCTACAGACACTGGATCCTACCCAGTTCGGCTTTGTTAAGGGCAGATCCTGCCTCTTAAACCTGGTTGATTTCTTTGAAACAGTCACCAAGGCCATTGGAGGGAAGGTGGTCCACACAGCCTACCTGGACCTCGCCAAAGCCTTCAATACAATACCCCACTCGGGCATTATAGATAAGCTCACCAGCTTAAATATAAACCCCTATGTCACTAGATGGATTGCAAACTGGCTCAAGGACAGAACCGACATGGTTAGAATTGCTGGAGCCATGTCAGACTCCAAACCAGTTACAAGTGGTGTCCCACAAGGCTCAGTCCTGGGACCTCTCTTGTTTGGTATATATTTCTTGGAGGTACAGGCCAACACGGAAGGACTGTGGCTGACCAAGTTCGCAAATGACTGCAAACTGGGCGCCATAATCGACTCTCTAGCTGACACAAGCATCCTCCAAAAGGGCCTAATAGAAACAGACAACTGGCGCCAGAGCCATGGACTCAAGCTAAATGCCAAAAAGTGTATAGTCATTCCCTTTGGCAAAAACAAAGTTCCCACAAATTACCACATAGGTGGTAATCCATTAAGTACAGAAGAAGTAATTAGGGACCTGGGGACCCAAGTTGATAGCAATCTCTCATTTGACAACCACGTGGCCAAAGTGGTTAGAAAAACATTTTATATAGCCCACCTAATCATGAAGGGATTCACATCTAGATCAGGGGAGGTCATTGTGCCTCTTTACTCATCCCTCATCAGGCCCATAATTGAGTACAATGCCCCTTTTGGGATGTACCTTACCAGACACCTGCAGCAACTGGAAAGACCCCAAAGTACCTCACCAAGAGGATCAAAGGGCTCAAACAGATGCCATATGCTGCCGGTTAAAGAAACTCCAGCTCTACTCAGTGGCATACCACCTGTTCAGAGGCGATCTGTGCCTGACGTATAAAGTCATGTCCAACCCGGAATTAATGGACATGCTGCACCTCAGAAAATCCAAATCCCATCGAGCTACTGTGAGAGACTTGAACCTCAGCACTGAAATAAATAGGACATGCTGGAGGGACAGATTCATAACCCAGAGGCTCCCTTCACTCTGGAATAAAATCCCAGTCCAGGTTAGGCAGAGTCCCTCATTGACTCTCTTCAAGAGGAATCTTGATGAGTGGATGGAGATCGTAGGTTTACCCCACGTATCACTTCTGTGTCACTGTTAGAAAGAGGCACAGTATACTAACCTCGAAAAAGGGCATAGCAAAATAAATTTAAAATGGGTGGCGAAAGCCAAACACATTCTGGCTAGGCTTATAAATGCCCTAGGGCAGATAGCCTAGTATGAACCTATGAACCTATGAACATACAAATACCAGATATGTGTGGCCAACTGCTAAACTGAGACATGGCCTAAGTGTGTGAGCATGCCCAGTTCAGGCTTTTCATGGCTTGTTGCCTGACATATGTCTCATTTATCAAAGTGTGCGAGCATGCCCAGTGTGAGCTTTCCATATGTTGAAATCTGCAGTCCACCACATTTGTGGTTGTGTGTGAACTTCATCAAAATTTCACATTTATAGTTGTGTGTTGGGAGTCATGTTGTGTACTTACTGCCCAACTGCTTTGTGTCTGAACCCAACAGGGATTATACTGTGCCTGCAGGGTTTCCATGGGATAATTTGCATACAGTTGTCAACATCCTTTCATACTGACCAAACACTGTAATATCGTATAGTGTACTGGTTCAGTACTTTCACTGTGGTGGACAGTATCCTGGGTTTCAGTCCTATGACTGCTTTAAATATTCATAGTGAGCACACCAGACTGGTTAAGGGCCAGTTGTGCACATATGACCATGTTGCATTTTGTTCAGATATGGAATACTTAAACCAGGTTTGTCCAACATTGGCAGTGTATTCCGCAACTTGGGTGGACATTGACAAACACTAGCTATGTGCCCTAGGCCATTTCTAATGCTAGTCAGAGAGTGTGTTTGTCCTTCAACACACATTGTAACTGGATTTTGCCATGACATATTTCAAGGTTAGTATACTGTGCCTCTGTCTACCCGTGACATAACAGTGATACCCAGGGTAAACCTACCATCTCCCATCCACTCATCAAGATTCCTCTTGAGGAGAGTCAATGAAGGACTCTCTGGCTAACCTGTACTGGGAGTTTACTCAAGAGTGGAGGGAGCTTCTGGGTTATGGATCAATCACTACAGCATGTCCTGTGTATGTCAGTGCTGGGGTTCAGGTCTCTCATGTGCATAGCTCACTGGCATTCAGATTTTACAAGGTGCAGCATGTTCATTGATTCCAGCTTGGACATGGCTTTATACATCAGGCACAGATTGCCTCTGGGCAGGCAGTATGGCACTGTGTGGAGCTGCAGTTTGTTTAATCAGGCAACACATGACATCTGTTCGAGCTCTTTGATCCTCCTGGTGAGGTACTTTTGGGGTCTTTCCAGTTGATGGAGATGTCTGCTGAGGTACATCCCACAGGGGCCATTGTACTCAATTGTGAGGCTGATGAAGGATGACTGAAGAGGCACGATGACCTCCCCTGATCTAGATCTGACTACCTTCATGATTAGGTGGGTATATGGTATGTTTCTGTAACCACTAGCCACATGGTTGTCAAATGCAAGATATCTATCAACTTGTGTCCCCAGGTCTCTTATTACTTCTAAAGTACTTAATGGGTTAACACCTATGTGGTAATTGGTGGGCACTTACTGTTTATCCACAGGGGATTACAATACACTTTTCTGCAATTAGCTTGATGACATGGTTCTGGCACCAGTTGTCTGTTTCTATGTGGCCCTTTTGTAGGATGCTTGTGTCAGCTGGAGGGTCAGATATGGTGCCCAGTTTGTAGTCCTCTGCAAACTTGTTCAGACACAGTCCTTCCATGTTGGCCTGTACCTATGGGAAATATATACCAAACAAGGGAGATCCCAGGACCGAGCCTTGTGGGATGCCAGTTGTAGCTGGTTTGTAGTCTGACATGGCTGCAGCATTTCTGACCATGTCAGTTCTGTCCTTGGGCTGGTTTGCAACCCATCTACTGACATAGGGGTTTATATTTAAGCTGGTGAGCTTATCTATAATGAACACGTGGGGTATTGTATGGAAGGCTTTTGCAAGGTCCAGATAGGCTGTGTGGACCACATTCCCCTCATCAATGGCCTTGATGACTGTTTCAAATGAGTCAAACATGTTTAAGGGGCAGGATCTGCCCTTAAGAAAGCCATGCTGGGTAGGGTCCAGTTTCTGTAGGTCCCCAATATCTTTATTTCTGAGGTCCATGATGATCCTTTCCATAGCTTTGCAGACCAAGCTTGTCAGGATTCTGGGGTGATAGTTTGCAGTATCCATTCAGGCACCACCTTTGTGGAGAGGGACCACTGTTGCTGTACACTGCTCTTTGGGTATATATCCTGTGATAAGGCTGAAATTGAGCAGTAGTGTTATTTGGCATTTCATTTTTCTTGGAGTTTATGTTGGACACAGCCCAGGACACCATCTCGTACCATTGATGTGTGTTTTGCTTTGAAGATGCTGGCTGTTACCTCAGCATCTGCAATGTCAGGGGGCCAGCACTTTGCTGGGATAGATATTTGGCATTTTGGTGGGGGGGGGAGTTTGCACTGAACCTGTCAGATTGGATGTTGGCAATGTGTGTGGGTTTGGTGTATTGTTTGTAATATTTGAGTAAGTCAGAGCATATCTGTGAATTCCCACCAAAGTTCCTACCATCAGTTAAGAAAGCCTTGTGATTATCCTTAGTGTCCTGTACAATTTGTATCTTCATAGGTTCATAGGTTCATACTAGGCTATCTGCCCTAGGGCATTTATAAGCCTAGCCAGAGTGTGTGTGGCTTTCGCCACCCCTTGCTATGTGAATATTATGCTCATTTAGGGTTTACTTTACTGTGCATCTGTCTAGACATGACACAGTGATGACCCCCAGTGTAAATCTACGATCTCCCATCCACTTGGCAAGATTCCTATTGAAGAGAGTCAGTGAGGGGCTCTGCCTAACATGGACTGGGATTCTGTTCCAGAGTGTAGGGAGCCTCTGGGTTATGAATCTGTCCCTCCATGCACATCCTATTTATTTATGTGTTGAGGTTGACATCTCTCGCTCTCACGGCTCTGATGGATTTGGATTGTCTGAGGTGGAGCATGTCCATTAATTCTGTATTGGACATGGCCTTGTACATCGGGCATACATCGCCTCTGAGTAGGCAGTATGTGACTGCATACAGCTGGGGTGTCTTCAGCCAAGCAGCATATGACAAATGTTTGAGACCCTTTATACTCTTGGTGAGGTAATTTTGAGGTCTTTCTAACTGCTGCAGGTGTCGGATAAGGTACATCACAAATGAGGCATTGTACTCAATTATGGGCCTGATAAGAGAAGAGTATAGGGGCACAATGACCTCTCTTTATGTAGATGTGAATCCTTTCATGATAAGGTGGCCAATATAGAAGGTCTTCCTAGCCATGTTGGCAATGTGAGTGTCACAGGAGAGGTTACTGTCCACTTGTGTCCCTAGGTCCCTGATTACTTCTTCCATACGTAATGGATTACCACCTATGTGGTAATTTGTGAGTACGTTGTTTGGTATTTGGAGAGACATTCATACTCTCCAGTGTCTTCAGGAAGGCTGAGTGGGGTTCCTGGGTTTGAGAGGGTGGTCTGTAGCATGCTACAAACTGTACAGCAGTTTTGCCTACAGTTAGTTGCACATGGATGGTCTCCGATGCTTCGTGCATTGTCAGTAACCTGGAGGTGTGGGTATCTTTGCTGAATATGGATACTCCCCCTCCTTTTGTGGTTTGGTCCAGGTTTTGGGGTCGAAAAGCATGATATGAGGTATAACCTGGTAGTGCTGGGGTGCTCTCAGGAGCCTTGATGCAGGTTTCCGTCACTGCACAGACATCGATGTTCTCCATACTGGGGAGGGCCTCGAGAGCGTGCATCTTGAGGTTTAGACTTCTGGCATTGAGCAGCATTACCCTTATGTTTTTTCCTCTTATGTTTTCTAGGGAGGTGGGTTTGTCTTTTCAGCCTTGCCTACAAAAGGCACTATGGAGGTGGCAAGAGCCTTAGCCAATATCCAGACGTCCAGGGGTGACAGGTGCAAGCCATCCCTGGCAAAGCAGCGTGGCTTGTCAAGCATGTCATCCCAAGCAGACAGACATTGGATCCCCTTGGAATGACACCAGTAATTGAGCCAATTGTTAAAGCTGATCATTCTGTGTTTGTACTGTGGCATCATTCTTGGTGAGGGTAGGATGCTGCTCAGGGTCAGAGTCATACTGACCTGGGCTACATAATCGGAGAGCTCCTCTATGTCTCTTTTCATGTAGTCCAGGGAGGTACGTCTCAGGTCATTCACACCAGCATGGACAATGACTGAGTCATATTTGTACTTGCTTTGGAGTGACCTGCGTGCTTGTGTTATGTGGCAGATTGTAGCAGCCTACAGGCAGCTTACTGTACCCTTTTCCTTGTTCAGTCTGGTGAGTGGGACATCAGTGTGTCTGACTATGGAGTCACCTATTACAAGTGTATCAGGCATGTTGTTTGTCCTTAAGGGCTGTGGCTATTTGGCACACCGACTTTGTGTACTATGTGTTGCATGTGCTATGTTTGGAGGTAGTGGTTGCTTGGGTGTCTGCTTTGGAGGCCTCTGTTGATTTGGTGGATTTTTAATTAGAGCCTCCGGGAATGTTTTTGTGTGTTTATGTCTTTGGTTTGCAGTTGTGATAGATCTATGTGAGACTGGGTTTGTGGTTACCTTCTCCTCCTGACTAGTTTTGACAGTACTGAGTTGAGAGAGCTCAGCCTCCAGTTTGGATAAATGGTTGCATCTCTCACATATATTTGTATTTCTTGGGGGGGGGTGGGGTTGTCTGTGTACATGGGGCAGGTGTAACATTGCCTCAAGATTCACAGATTCAACATGTTGTAGCTGGCCTTAGTGGATTTTATGAGTGGCCATATTTTATTGCCATAATACTGATCAGAGATTACTTCCCTTTTTGGGTTTGCTCTATCATGTAGTAGCTTCCTCATTCTCTTGCATGGTTTGGTAATGGCTGGGGTCCACCATGCCAGATGCCTGCGTGTATGGAATTGGGTCTTGGCTTTATTTGGGATTGCATAATCCATGCATTCCTGAAAGTGTTCATAGAATGCATTTATAAAGGGTTCTGAGGTGTGGCCCATATTTTTCACAGGCACAGGGCCTTTAATGGATTCCACATCAGTTTGGAGGAGTGCAACATTTGCTTTACACATGTTTTTCACTGTGGTTTTCTGGCCAGGGACTGTGGTCAGAATGTGAATATCCAGTGTGATTACTCTATGGTCTGATCTTACCAGTGAGGGATGCACTTCTCATCTGGGAATAGAGTACCCATGTTGCTGATTATCACATTCAGTATGCTTACCCCTGTTGTGGGAGTGGTAAGTTGTTCCTGAGCATTTTGGTTTATGAATTCTAGGAACCTTTGGCCTAGGGTTTTGGAGCTAGAATAATGCTCCCAGTCTATGTTTGAGTATTTTCAGTCACCCAATATAATGTTGTTTGGAAAGCTTGATATTTTCATGTGTTCCAACGTAGGCCAAGTGCAGTTCCTGGCATTAGGAGGGTAGTCTGTAGCAGGCTACAAACTGGGAGGCAGTTTTAGCCACTGTTACTTGACCATGGATAGTCCATGCTGCTTCTTGTTGTGGTACCAACATGGGGGTGTGGTTATCCTTGACAATTATTGCTAGTCACCCTCCTTTTGTAGTTTGTTCCATGTTTTGGGGCTGTAAAGCATGGGATGAGGTGTAACCTGGTAGTGTTAAGGTGCTCTTGTGAGCCTTGACCCAGATTTCTGTTACAGAACAGATATCAACATTCTCCATGCTGAGGGGAGTTTAGACTGCATGCATCTTGCAGTTTAGACTTCTGGCATTGGGAAGCATTACATCTAGGTTCTTATCCCTTGTGATACCTATGGAGGTGGGTTTGTGTTTTGAGCCTTACCTATTCAAGGCACAGTGGGGATGACAACAGCCTTTGCCAGTATCCAAAAGGCCAGGACTGATAGGTGCATGCCATCCCTAGCAGGTGGAGCATCGTGTCTTGCTCAGCATGTCATCCCAGGCTGGCATGCATTGGATCCCCTTTGACTAACAGCAATACTTAAGCCAATTATTGTAATTGATCATCTCGTCTTCATATTGTGGCATCATGCTTGGTGAGGGTAGGATGTTAGTCAGGGTCATCAAGTTTGCACATACTACATGGTGTTACATTGCTTAACACATGGCAATCATGCCTCAGGTGGTGCTGCAGGGCTGTCTATGTTGGATGCAAATACTACACTCCCTGTACATGTTTGAAAGCAGGTTGTGTCAACTTAAGCATCCCTTTTACTATATGTGTGAGTCAGAGAGGTATAATTTCCAGGGTTCCTACTGAGCCAGTGTATGTGCTATGCGTTGCTGCTTTGCCAAGGCCAAGGCATACTGGGCATGCCTCCTTCTGCCTACTGGGGCAGGCTCAGGTTGTTCCTCCTCCGAGTCACGCTCTGCCTGTGATTGGCTTGGCAATGGTGGGGGGCTGTTTGGCCCAGCCCTATGCTGGTCCTGCTGCAGCTGTTTTCGCAGAATCATATTATGTAGCATAGCACATACCATGACAATTTGTGTACATGTAGTTGGTGAGTACTGCAAGGCTCCACCAGATGTGTCCAGGCACCGGAACCGTGACTTGAGCAGCCCAAACACACGCTCAATTACATTTCATGTTTGCGTGTGTGCCTCATTATGGCATTCTTGTTCAGGTGTGTGTGCATTTCTGATGGGTGTCATCAGCCACGGCTCCAGTGCGTATCCAGCATTCCCTACTAAGTGACCATGTGGGATGTCCCCATTGGCTAATGTCTGGTACAGCTGCGTCAAATGCCAGATATGGGAATCATGGTAGCTTCCAGGGCAGCCAGCACACACATTCATTATTATGCCCTGGGCATCACACATGACCTGGCAGTTGATGGAGGGTAAGACCTTGCGGTTAATGTAGGCCCTACCCCGCTCACCAGCTGGTGCTTTGATGCGTATATGTGTGCAGTCTATTGCACTCACTACCTCAGGGTATTCCGCTATTTGCTGGAAGAGACACATATTGCTGGCCAATACCTCATGGGAATTGGGGAAATATACATGATCACCGACATGTGCTGACATGGCATCCAGGAACTGGTGCAGTACCCTGGATGCTGATGCCTGTGATATCCCCATCATATCACCAGTTGGTCTTTGGAAGGTACCTGTTGCTAGTATTCTTAGGCCAACACATACCTTGGTTTCCACTGGGATGGGTTCCCCTCTGTTGGTTCTGTGTGTGAGGCGTGGCCTGCACAGCTCAACAATTGCTGCAGGAGGTCTCTGTCCACTCTATAGTGCTCCACTATCTCCAGCTCATGTAACCCCTGGTAGGTGACCCTGGGCCTGTACACTCTTCTCTGTCTCCTCACTGTGGGTTGTCCAGCAGCATTTGCATAGTCACCACCCTCAGCAAGTTGCATATGTCTCCTTATAACAGCTATGGCAGCCCCTAGCATTTTTGGTCTGAGTGAAGCTTTTTCAGTTTTCACTTCTAATAGCTTACTCCTCTGTTGCAGTGTCTCTTGAGAGAAACATTCTGCACTGTTGTTTGCAGAGTTTTAAGTCCTGGGCTGGGCTACTGTTCTGCCTGTGTAATTGCCTTCTTCTGATTGTTTTCACCTGCTAGCTCTGCCAGTAATCCCTGCTAGCTTCCTACTATTTCCCATGATTTCTTTTTCCCTTCTGTTTCCTCAGGGAAGAGCGACGCGCATACCAGCGAAAACACGCTCACAGTGGCTAACACGCGTGCACACATGCTTAGACGGACTAGAATCTGCTTATTCGGGTTAAAACGCGCGCAGACCAGTGCAAACAAGCTTACAGGTGTTTAAACAGGCTCCTACATGCTTATTCTGCCTTAAACATGCGCACTCACGCTTACACGCGCGCACTCTAGCTTACTCGTGCCTACCAGAGCGCACACGCACGCATGCACGCCCTGCAAGAAACTTTGTTGTTATCCATAGTGTACACCTTCCATTTCTTGGCTTTCCCATGCCTACTTGTTGACACTCCTCTTTCCATGATGTGTGACTGACAGCTTTCACATGCCACTGTACTCCAATGAGCTGCATTTCTTTCATACATTCCCCCCTGTGATGTCACCTATCTCCTACTATGTTACTCCCCCTTATCCTACTCCTACACTGCACAGAATGTGCTCATTTCCTATGTAACA